>NC_051177.1:70006679-70306679 GCF_013339695.2 Rhipicephalus sanguineus | reverse complement strand
CACAAAAGTTACACAACTTTTGATACCACGGGCAAGTTACAGCGACTCCTTCCACGTAACCGTAATTAAACAAAAGAAAAGAGAAAGAAAAATCAAAAAGCTCGAACTCAAGATTTTATGGGAGAAAAAAAGAGGTAGTCATCGTTATGGTTGTGGCAGGAAAAGTTCTCTACCTTAGATGGCGCACTAGACTGTTTTAACTGCCATTCCTTACAGTCGAGAAAGCATAAGGGCTATTTTGTTCTTTGTCGTGCATAAGCGGCAAGGTGTCTACTGCACATGGTGGACTGTACAGGCATACCTTCAGCTAACACTCATGCCAGGGCTTAAATAGGTGATATAAAGTGTGAATTCCGCAAACATTGATGCCTGTGCATTTGTGTCGCTTTTCTTTGCTCCATTTAATTATGCAGTTTTACAGCCAGTGAAGAGCATGCAGTGCGAGCACTCTACAAAGGGGGTGCTATACTAAAGCCTGTTATGTGCACATGAGTGGACAAAATTTCGCTACCAACAACTTTCCTTCCAAATTACGTTCTCTCCAACGCGTGTCATAAGGAGCCTCTCAAATGCAACGTAAGCGGTTTCGCTACAAAATAGGAGAAGCGGAAGTTTCCGGTTATCCTTAGATGTAATGATCATATCGCGGATTATGCCACATTGTGCAGAACTGGGGGGAGTTTTTAAGTAAACTACGCGGCTCCGAGAGCTTGGATCCTGGATCCTGTAAGGTATTGTTGATTGACAGAACAGGCACCTATCAGCGTGGGTGTTTTGTTATGTGTGACGCAGTGACTTAATTCCCTTACGTCACTGCATTCGTCTTACCTTCTTTCTCCTCCTAAGCGTTGGGGATTCATACTCACTGTTCCAGAGTACGTTGCATGGAGAAAGAAGACATTCAATACAAGCTAACCTAACTTTGTTCGTACCTAATAATCATAACTAGATACAAACAAATCCCAACTACGCAAGCTTTCACATTACTTGACAAAACAAAAGCGATGAAGAGAACGTGGGCGTGAAAAAAAAGTACAAAGGTATTTCTGACGTACCATTCACGAAACAATACAACTGCTTAAGTACTTATTTTTAGCAAAAAGGGTTTCGTATTTTGGGCATTCCAGCGTCCCTAGCACAAGCATTTTTACTTGCGGCAGTCCAAACACACATCTAAAAAATCTATCAGGTAAGTTTGGTCAGTGTTCACGTTTTTCGTCTTGCGTAGAGACTAACTCCGGCGTCACATATGAATGAGTAAGCAAACGTTAATGCAAGAGACGCTGACTTCAAAAGCAACAAACGCGCACGAGGCATACTTAAGTCGTAATTATTGGATGGGTCGCGTCGGAGCTTCGGTTATAATTTGTCAGGGGTTTTCTTTTATGCATTCACTGGGAATTCGAAACGCGAGGGAGGTTTCAATAATTCGTTTCACATGACTCGGGCGCGAACCGAGTCCTCGAGCAGCGGTAATTAAGTTTGAATATGGCGGCTCGTGCCTTTTCGTGCCCGGCTTGCAAGTGAACCGCGAACCTTCGCCATTTCACGTGCGCGAGGCAATTGAATTTAAAGTGCTGCGTGGCGGCCAAGTGTAGTATTAAAAGGTACCCTCCTTGAAGAAGACTGGGAGAAAAAAAAAAGCCCTTACAACGGAGAACCTCGAAAAACGATGCTAGGAAGCGCGCTACAGTGCCAGCAATCAGCGTAATGAGCGCCGTGCGCGAAGCCCGCCTTCGAGAGCAAAGATCAGAACTTTTTATTAGGAACGGAAAGCTAAATATGGCCGCGAGCACACTACCTTTTCAGGCACGGAAGTTGCTCCCGTCGCCGCCGGCAACGTTGGCGGGTATTGCTGCGTGGCAGTTGCTACCTCACTTTTATACGCGGCATTTTTTTTTTAGAGAATCCGGACGAAGAAATCATTATGAACTTCTACGTTAGTGTATCCCTAAGTTGGACAGGGGAGTTGAACTTAGGTAAACGCTTCCTTGATAGAGTGCTTTCTAGTTTTCGTAAGCATTGACTATCCCAAAGCACGCGATTATATACTTGATCTAAACCTTACGAAGGACCCGGAATTGCGTCGTGAGAGCTCGGAAGGGAATGTATTCTATCAGGACGTTTTTTAACAGTAATTTTCTTGGCTCTCCAGCATGTTTCCGTATTGCTAACTCATTTTGTTTCAGATTTTGCACCGTAAGGTATCCTCTACTGTTTCAGTAGTGGTGTTCAGAGTTTCAGGCTATCAGCACGCACTGTCATAGCTTAAGGCCCGGCATCACGTTGTGGCACAAAGTTCTAAGTGCTATTTTAATGCCGTGTTCACCTTCGGGTGGAACGTAAAAGCTGTAACTATTCCCGAGGTGCAACGCTGCTACCAAACAGCTATACCGTTGTCTACAACAATCACCTCCGAAAAAAAAAATTATTTCAGGTGTTGGGCACGCCGATATCAAGATATGAATATGAAGCATAGAGTAGTGGGCCAACTCGGGGTTAATTTTGACCTCCTGGAGTTCTTCAACGTGTACGTTAATTGAAGTGGTACACTGGCGCACTTTTCGTTTATACTGCGAGAGCTCTGCTCCTCCAGGTACAAACCCAGAAAACGCCTTGTCCCTTATATCTGACTTTCGAGCTCAGCCAAAGTCATGGCAACGTCTCTGAGGTCCGTCAGCACCGGATGAAGTACTTTACACAACGCTCGCGATATGAGAAGGCGCAAAGTTCTCGCCGGTGAGTTCGCGCCGACGTTTCTCCAGCGCACGAGCGCGTCGATCGCGTGCTTGGTTCCACGCGCCTCACGTGGACTCCACGGAGGAACGCCGACGTGATGTGATGTCTTGTGGTGCAACTGCAGATGCGGTAGTTGGTGTCACAAAAACGGCTGTCTGGCAACCGCTTCGTCAAAACCAGGCATGGAGGAAAAAAAAAGGAGCGGGACCGTCGAGCCGTGAGGCTCAGAACGCGTACCGCTGGAAACGTGGAAGACGGCAAGTCCAATCCTACCACCCAGCCGACAGAGCTCGAAAGCCTATAACGTCTCGTCCCTTCCCAAAGCAACCACGACTGAGCTGTTACTCGGCAAACTTTGTTTAACCAAAGTTTCAATCACGGCAACATTTGGCTTTTCGCACTCATCGAAATCCAATCGCGACGGCTGGGAATCGAACTCGCGCCCCTGTGCTTAATAGTGCTACGCCATAGCCGCTAAGCTACCCCGGTACGTAGCAATTACATCTTCAGGACTCCGTCGTCTGATAATTGCAAGTGCGAGGTAAATTTGAGAAGATGTACACCGTTAAAAGGAAGACTAAAGAGAAACAATGAATCGGTTTAGATCGATAAATTGGGCTCTGAGCACTCTAATGTCGTTAATTTCGCCATCATAGGTTTATTAATAGAGAAGAAAATAAAGTTCAAATTCTCATTTTTAAATTTCGCGCCGAAATTTCCCGCGTGACGTCACGGATTTCAAAGTGTATTTATCGTATTTTGGCGCCATTCGCTCAACAATATTACCTCAAGCTTGGTATGTGAAGTCCATGACCCCCTCAGAGGACAATGTAGGCTACTTCATTTTTACCGATTAGGAATTACGCAGTTCCTAATAGGCGCCGTCAAAACATGTGACGTCACGGCGAATGGTGCGCAAACTTCAAGGTGGCGTCGCCACCCACATTATGTTTTTGCGCGTTTTCTCGCTTACTAAGCGTCTTCTCGCAGCAAGCGTGGTGTTTTTGGTATTGTGAAAGAGTACTTTACTAATATGAGAAAAATCGTTTTGCTCTTTAGTGTCCCTTTAAGGACATCGCTGCCTCGAAACTTGCGAACTTTTGAAAGCATGCGGGACGTGCACAGATATTTTAGAATGACAATCAGCGGGGGCCCGCGCTCTTGTTCATTACTTATGCCTTCATCTACGCTTTAAGCTAACCGCTGAACATAGCAAGCTTACAGTCTGCTAACCAGGAAACGGTTACAAAATGGAGACCCAATACTTTCATGCAACCCCACGGAGCCGCGCCTTTTTCATTCATATCCTCCACTCATCCATAATCGTCCCTTTAGAGAAAGAGGGGGCTCTTTTTTTTTTTCGCTTGTGATCGTTATTCTAATCTCTTTCGTGCTTTTATAACTCACTCGTCCATCTACCACTCCGGTTCATAGTTAGAGCTCTTGCATAAAACAGCTGCGTTCGAATGACTCAAGAAGTTTGAGGCCGTACTCATTAAAACTGTTGCTGGCAGCCTAGTTCAGTGACATATAGTATATTGATCGTGCCAGAAGTAAAAAACACGCCTTACTGGCTCGGACACCAATTGCACACTAAGCAATATTTTATGCTCTTAGAAGCCCAGATGCTGAGTCTGTTAACCCTCTTGGGAAATAAGTGACTCCTGAATGTGCTTTGGCAAACCTATTTGTAATACGTGTCATAATAAGGACATTACTTTGGTGAAAGAACGACTATTTATTCGTATTGCGCAAGTAAGTTGATGCAAGCTGCCAGACACGATAACCCGCAGTTTCCTTTTTTCTCTTTTTTTTTCATTTTTTTTTGTGAATGACAACTGCGGAGGCGAAGGAAATATGTGGTAAGGTTTCGTCATAATTTTTCCATAAGCTTTGCCCATCGTCCTCCAAGAACTGTTTCTCGTTATGGCTTTGTATGTTCGGGGCACAGAAGTCCGGATGTAAACTCGAATATTTATACGATTAGAAATAAATAAGGCTACATTCGCATCTTTCGTTGGCGCCTTGCGTTCATTGAACTTGCTCAGTTCATGGATGTCAAGAGTACTTGGTTAGCTTAAGCGGTTTTTGTTTTCTTAATTTCAGCCTTTCTCTTCGATGAAGTGAATGGGCGGGCCGCGGGGAGGGGAGAGGAAGAAACGTCTATGACAGGCGTCAATGCCACGTCAGCCGAAGTAGGCTTGATCAGCTCGGTATTGGAACCGAGAACCGAGAGGCTCCGGGCTCACGCGAAAAGCGATCTGCCGCAACCATGCCTACCGTCACACAGCGTGTCGCGTTCCGGACGCAAAACCGCTACGCGGGCTCTTGTATTGCTGCCCGGCCGCTCCGCCTACTCATGTGAAACACACCCCGTGCACAGTATTTCCTACTTGCAGCTGCGGTCACCGTAACTAACGGCAAACTATGATCACCACAGCCGCGGCACCAGAATCGACAGACTATGTTGTCTTGTACAATAGTAGAAACTTGGGCGAGTTGGTCTTGGTTCATGGCGGCGTATAACACAGCGCGCGAACATGAAAAGGACAGAGTATAAAAGTAGCGCTAAATTCCAACCGATCTTTATTTTGTAGAAAAGCAAATAATATATGGGCAGAAAGCGATAAGTACAAGCCTAATCAGAACGTCATCACGTCAACTCGATTGGGGCACGTGTCCACGATTGCCTTACAACCCGGTCAACCGGGCCTTTTTCATCAGTGAGCAGCAGTGGCAAGGCACAGGTGGCAGCTAATCCGTGGAGTAACAGAAGTGAAAAAGAGACACAGACTAGGCGACTGCTGCGTAAGAACCCCATCCGTTGCACTGTCACGGCTTGAGCGCGACTACCAGACCGGGTTGTAGGACACGTAATCAAAGTGACGACTAGACGATGTTCCGATTAGGCTTGTACTTGTCGTTTTCTGCGCTTATGTTCTTTTGCTCTTCTCCAAAATAAAGATCAGTTGGAAATGAGCGCTCTTTTTCTACTCGGTCGTTTTTTTTTTTTTTTTTTGCTATGTTCGCGCTGTGTTATACGCAGTCTAGAGACTATATTGCCGTCGTGTTTTGTTGCCTTTTCCCTTCACACTTCGATTTACAGCCGGTCGTCTAACAAACTAAGAATGACTTTCTCTCTCGGACTTCACTTTTTCGTCTAATCACGAGAATCAAAACAAAAAAAGTGTAGGCAGAACTAAATCGGGTTGCTCACTATGTGTAAGCGATAGTCGCCATGGATCAAAACTGAATGAAGACAGCGTTACTTTTTTGAGAACGAGCAGTCTACAATATCAGACATTAGCCCACATTAGCCGATACTTACCATCATTTAGCTAGCAGAAGCCGACATTAGCCGTACGTCACCCATCATTCAGCCAACATTATCCAGTGCGAACTAGTGTTGGTAGCACGCGAGTAAATATGGTATAGGCTAGGTAATCACCGCTCGACGTCAACAAATCAGAATTGAGGAGGGGGACGTACGATAAGGTCACGTGACTAAGGTATGCCCTTCCTGCGCCCCCTTCTATATGAAAGAGAGAGAGTAAACGTCCATTAGCAGTTCCTTAAAATAAAGTGGGTGGAGCTCTTCGTCCAGTGCTCCACTGGCTATAGCGCCTTACTGGGCCCGGCCAAGGGTTGCCAGCTCGCTTTCCAAAGCCTGTTCCGACAGTCACACCTCCCACGACCAGTGCGGTAACGTGTGTGTGTGTGTGTGTGTGTGTGTGTGTGTGTGTGTGTGTGTGTGTGTGTGTGTGTGTGTGTGTGTGTGTGTGTGTGTGTGTGTGTGTGTGTGTGTGTGTGTGTGTGTGTGTGTGTGTGTGTGTGTGTGTGTGTGTGTGTGTGTGTGTGTGTGTGTGTGTGTGTGTGTGTGTGTGTGTGTGTGTGTGTGAGAGAGAGAGAGAGAGAGAGCGCGAAGTTTGCTGCAACGGGACGCACGGGACACTTGTATCTAAAGTGTGTCTGTTGGTATCCCTCCGCACCAGAGGCACACAAGGTGATATTCAGAGGAGTGTATCTTAGAAAGTGCGTGTAGGTTGGGGCACGTGTTCGTCGGCAGTCGGCGCCAGTCACTGGATCGCTCTCTGTTCAGTTTCGGGAGAGGTGTAGCCTTGGCGCGTCTCCTCCAGCCGTTGAGCTTCGAGGATGTCGGCTCGACCACTTGGTCGCTCGTCGTCGTGAGGGAATCTGAATTCGTTGACAGGCGCGTCCCTTGCTTGTTATGTACTTGTGCGAGCGAAGCGAGACGGTCGGCTTCTTCATTCCTGGGCACACACGTATGTACGGGGCACCAAATGATGCCGTGGTGAGACGCGATGTCAGAGCCTGGTAATTTAATAACAGTGTGTGGCACGTAGAGTCGGCATGCTGTTTGTGAATCCATGAGAATCGTGGAGTATATTCCTCATTAGTCCGCATATGTGACTACCACGGCTATTGCAGCGGCTTCCGCTGCAATCGCCCTGATATCGCTGGAATTCCCCTGGTATCACAGCGGTCTCCGCTGCGATAAGCACAGAAGATGTGCATATAGTCTCTGCTGCCAACAGTTGTCCCTTATTAATTGCCACTGCCATGTACGTGTGGGACCCACCTGGTGTGGTGCCGCAGAGGCAGGCGTTCGCGTAGTACTCGTCGGGATCAGTGCCGTGTTCGCGATGATTTCGTGCACGAGCTTGGCGTCGCGCCAAGGAAACTTTCACAGCGGCGACCGCAAAGATAGCCGCAAAGATAGCGCCATATCCCACAGAAAACAGAAACATAGAAGATTGTTTACCTGGGGAAGTTAACTTCGTGCTCGGTGCGGTGATATCCACAGAGGTGGATTCACAGGGTGAAACAATCCCTCCAACATTTCACTTAATGTTCTTTACGCTTCCTCTGAGGTTGACTCATAGCTTTATGTGGATTGTTACGTGAAGCCTAGAAAGGCTTGAGTATTACCATAATACCGGATCGAATTTCTAGGTTGAGCAGATAAATTTTCCAGCAGTTCAAGAATGTAAAACTCACTGCGCCGACTTGAGCACTTACTTTTTTTTAAATGCAAGACCTGTACTACGCCTGGTGAAAGCATTTAAATGAGCTAAAACAATGTCGGTGACTCTCGCTTCGCTTCACTGGTTTTTTGGTAAGATGTCCCTATTGCACTCTTAACGTAGCTACAATAGTTTTACAGCTCAGTAGCTAATGCTGAAATTCTTCATTTTTCTCGGTTAAGGCTTTTATTTGTCGTCCTCTCATTACGGATTAATGCATGTCTCATAAAGAATCTGCTTCAGAAAAACATTTTAAAGTGCTTTTATCCGATAAATGAAAACGACATGAAAGTTCACGTACAATTTCACGCTCTGATGGCGTCATATGCGCATTGATATTTAAGACATTGTTTTATATACGATCCGAATGAGCCTCCGTTTCGCATATACAGAACATCGAGGACAGCTTCGTATGTGTAAAGAGGCCTTCTTAGGAGAAATGACCACTATTCGACCAATAACCGCGGCGCAGAATCTGCAAGGAAACATCGGGGTGGCACGACCAATGGTCCCATCAGCGAAGAATATGGCCGTCATTTATACCGCAGCGAGAAGCGCGCCTCAAACAAACACAAAGCAAAACAAATATCGTAGCCTCGAGAAAACGTGGCACGAATAATGAGCTTACATGAGAGAAGAAATAAGGCGCTGCCCATTGCAGGAGCAATCATCGCCTTCGGGATGTACAGGCGTTTTGTTGCCTCTTCGCATTCAGCAGAGAGCGGCAAACATTCTGCTTTATCTTGCGGTGCGTGTTATGGACGCGGCCGCGGTCATCATCCGATTAGCCGTGCATGTTGCGTGTGCCTTATTTCACAGGTGGACTATTCGTACAAAGCGATATCCGGGAATCAGGATGGAGAATAGCTGCATACTGAGACTTACGTGTGTTCTCAAGGATCTCTAAGCTGTAAGGGGTCGGCATTGTGGAGAGCGTAGGATGAGTTGAAATGAAAGGTCACGCGCTCCTTTATGCATTCGCTTAAGAAGACTCCAAGGCGAAAGCCATCTTTTTCTTCTTCTTAGTCGATCGTATTGATCCATCCTCCTTTCCCCCGCCCCGAAAGTTTTCTTCACGTAACGTGGATTTGCACTGCCTCCTGGATTGGAGGCATCGCAGATTTCTGTACCTCACGAGGTTTTGCAGCACTGCCTCCGAGATCGGCCCACGTTTGACCAAGCGATGATGGTCGTGTGATGACGTCATCGTGCGACGTCACGTCATGTGACATCATAGTAACGTCACATACTTTGGTAACTTGTGACGTCATGATGACGTGATCACACTATGGTGATCTTTTTGCACCACTTCATGTCCCTTTTTGTGTTTGAGGAGGTATCTAAGGCGTTCGCCTAAAAAGAGAAAACGATGCTGGTATAGCGACAACGTCTGCGGAGCAGTGGTAATATGGACAGATGTAAATGATATTCGAAAGGCGGTGGTCTTACTTACTTTTGTTATCCAGTTGAGCGCTAGTTTCTTGGCCTGACAGAGCATTTCCTTTGTATACATTGTATACGTGATACTTTGCCATCAATTATTCGAAGAGCGCCTACATAATGATGAGATTTCGTAGAGCTTAATTTTGCGGTGTTCCCTATGCACACAGATTAAAGCAAGTAATAGATATTCAGCGGCTAAGGCAGGACTGTGAAAGTGCCTGACTGCAAGCCAAACCGGGCACCGCTGTACCCATGATCTCTTTAAATGAGGCCGCTTATGCCACATACACTAGTGCATGTTATTTCCCGTGCGTGTCGATCTTTCCAGGTGGTGCTCTGCCCGAATACCACGCCGCTACGAGCCCTTTATTAAGGCGAAAGCCTTAGATGCCTCATCAACAGCGAAATTTCACTGTCGGCGTCGGCGTCCTGCGGTGTCGGGCCGAGTGATGCAAATAATCATCATCACGTGATGACGTCACAATGACGTCACAGATCGCCAAAATTTGTGATGTCATTATGACGTCGTCATGACGTCCATGTGACGTCCCGTGACGTAGCGTCATATGATGACGTCATCACATACATCGTACCTTGGTCAAAGGTGGTCGATCACGGAGGCAATGCAAATCTAGGTGAGGTGCCTCCGATCCTGTAGGCAGTGCGAAACCACGTTAGGTGCAGAAAGCTTTCGAAAGGTGGCGAGGCAGGATCAATAATATATCGATTGAGAAGAAAATCAAGATGGCTGTTGCCTTCGAGTCGTCTTAAGCGAATGAATAACGTACCCTGTGAGTTTTTATTCCCTGTAGGCCCCTGGCTTTCTCAAGTTTATGTGAACTCCTTTGAATAACGTATTCCGGCACGCCTTTGTGTGCAATTATGCCGAGCGCGTGTCTCTTAAGGCCGTAAATCAAGTCAAAGCGGCCTAACCAGCCCACTCCGCAAAACATAGTCATTCTCATGTAACAACGAACATTAAACATTTGTAGAGTTTCAAAGTTTTCGGATACGTACATTAATTCCCCCCACTGACTCTGAACTCGGTGCATTTCCCGTTTGAAAAATTATACCGCACGCAAGTTATTCCGACACAAAACATGCGAGCACGATCTCCCTAACTGCAGTAACGACTCGAGGAACAATCGCTATGACCTGCGTAATGAGGCACGTGGCCGTTGTAAACCGTGCTGGTTAGCGCACAGGTTTAAGCGAGGCTGACCGCTGCTGTCTGTATGCCTGCTAAGCATGCGCATATTTCGCAAATACTTTTCCACCAAAATGTTATTTCCATATGTTCAACAATACTGCGTTAACAAAAATATTTATACCTGAAGCCCGCGCACTGGTTTCTTGATGTCTGCCCTCTTTGTCAGCAGGAGTCTGAATGCTGTTTCTCTAGTGACTGTCTTTGTTTTTCCTCACTATTTTTCGCATAAGTTACCTCACTTAGGCTTGGGTTAGGAATGCGCCGGTGCAACAAAGGAGGACCCGACTGAAACAAATGGAAACTAGATTAAATTAATTGCACGCTGTAACTTATTATAGTCTCACTTCCCTTGCGCTCGACTTTACTCTCAGAGCAGCAGTTACTCTCCTACGTAAAGTAATGTTAAGTGCTGTCCCGGATCTTATAGCAACACTGCGATGTGTTACAATGTTTCGTCTATGACAGGAATAAAGTCGTGCATTCTGGAACCGAAGCAACCAACAGCGCCGTATACGGAACGCGCCTTTGATACACGTACAAATGACAGACAAAACTCGCTCGTGAGCCCAAGGCTGTTAAAGCGAAATATTCATAATTTACAATGAAAGCTACGAACAAATAAAAATGATACGTACATAAAGCAAGAGATATGACTGAAGTGATTAAAAATCGTTGAGCAGAGAATGCCGCCGGAGTCAACGTTTCGAGAAGGGGACTTGCCTTCGACAGGGCTTTCCTGGGGAAGACAAGTTCAGTTGTCGAAACGTCGCCTCCAGCAACATTCTCCGTTCAACAATCTTTAATTACTTCAAGTCTCCATGTTACCCTGAACTTCTGTATTGTTAGGACATATAATAATTGTGAGACTGCGCCAGTGGAGCTATACTGCAGGCAACTTAATTTTGAGGGACAAATGCATCAATAAAGCGCATTGTGAGAGCTTTGTAGAAGCCGGCTAGCAATTCTTCCTTCTACGAGAGGCGTCCAGAGGTACAGGAAACTAGCAGAGGCGTTAATGGCGGCGTTACCCGCTTTCGTCGAAGCCATTAGCGGTGTCGCGTAAAGGCTGGTTAGACGGCCATTAAAGGCGGGTACTAACGAGTCATTCTAGTCACGTTATGGTTCACACGCCCCGGCCAGTTTTCTGAGTCCTGCACGAACATCGCAAAAAGTGGGAAGCGAAGGAAAGCAAAGTAAGTCGTATACTTTCAGGTGCTTTGTCTGAAGGTGACGGGATCACTTGATTGGTTGGTTTGGTTTATAGGGTTTAACGCCCAAAAACTAGTCAGGCGCCGTAGTGCAGGCCTCTGTATACTTTCGACCACCTGGGGTCGTTTAGCGTGCAATCACATCGAACAGTACACGGGCCTCTATCCGCTCCCATCGATATGCGACCGCCGCGGCAGGAATAAAACGCGCGTCTTTTGGGTCAGCAACAGAGCAACATAATCACTGAGACACCGACCGCGGCGGCCGAAGAGAATGGCTTGTGTAGTCTATGTATGCACAAGCCGATTCGTAGCATCTCTGCTAACTGGATTACGCGCGCAATGACCACATGTACTGGGCCTCTTAGCCTCCTCACCTATCGTTCGACAGCAGCTGAGCGCTTGCTCAGTAGCTCCAGCGCAAATGGTAGGAAAATTTTACTATTTTAACGCACTGGTAAACAGCGCAGAGGACAGAAGAATGGTACAGATTTAGCGCTTTGTCCGTGTCGTTCTTCTGTTCTCTGTCGTGTTTAAACATGCCCAAGCCTACGCTCTGGCATGATAGGAAAAGAAAGCTGACCTCTTTCTCGCTTAAACTCCGGTGAGGTAAGGAAGAGAGACCGTCCTAACTGCTGCAGTCGATCTAGTCCCGGGGTTTCACAAGGCGTCGTCTACAGCATCCTACAGAAAATCCCCGACAACTGTGCTGCGCTCACTCTATGCCCTGGGTGAGCCCTGTAGTAATATAAGCGTGCATTGAGGGAGGGGACGTCAAGACTACTTTCCTACAATTATCAAAGAACTGCTGGCTCTCACGTAGAATTCTTTTGTCTTAGAAAACCGTCTTTATTAAAATCTTGGGCTAGAGAACCGTAAAGTCGTCTTGTTACAGTTGCAAGACCTGCTCCCTCACTGCCATTCAGCCAATGTAAAAGACGAATGCATTAGCCGACAAGACTTGGCCAGTGAGGTTCCGATTTTGCTGCTAATTGCTCCGGAGTCGTGGGATGCGAGTATTATATGTCAGATCGCCGTTTCAGGAAGTCATTCTTTATGCATGAGCATCTTCTCTTAAATCACAACTTTTTCCTTCTCGGTGAACAGTATGTAGCAGTATAGAGCCATCTTTCCTGGAATAACGACCTCTCTCAATTTCCTGTATAAAAGTCTTTCCCAACATTTCATTCTCCTCTACCCCTTTGTACTTTGTAAAGAAATTTCTACAGCCTGAAACGTAAAGGTGTAAAAGTTTTTACAGTACTGTACATAGCCTTTAACAAAAGGCAAGCTGTACGCGCGTTGTTTGCATCGTAACGGTACAGGGTGCTCTACACGGAGCCGGTCCCGAATGCTGGACACTGTTCAGCGCGTGTCACGGCTGCGCGAAAGCCCCGCGTAGGCAACACGACTCTCGCTGCGCCATTCGCCTATCACACAGGCGCACCTCATTTGAATACTCATTTCCATCCAAAAAAGAGGGCAGCCGCGCGAGGGCACCGTAATGGTGCCCGTAAGTGGTTTCTGAGAGGAATTAAGCATTCGCCGAACCACACTGTACAGGTCCTTTCCGTGCCGACACTCTCGGAAATTGCTTTAATTCGCCGTACCTGTGGTTTGTGCAGGCGTGTTCCCCGAGATCATTTGGTTGCCGTTCCGGCTATTTGGGTTTCGCATACCGCGTAGTCCGCATTCAGTCTTTCGCAGTGTTATTCAATGCCGCCCCGATTTCTACAAGTCTAACTACTACGGCGCAGCGCGTTTTCCGTCCGACAGGCCCTCATTACTGTGCCATAATGATGGTTTTCGACCCTCACAGTTGGAGACATTCCTTCCTACCTCGTGTTCGAGAATGCTTTGGTTGTTACATTTGGAAAGCGTCGTGAAATTTCAGGTCCTTCTTGATTTGTAGCAGTGGTGAACATAGATGCTACAAATGTAGCATTTGTAGGGCTATCGTAGCGGTGCCCGCAAGTGGCAAGTGGTTTCCGCTGCTACAAATGTAGCAGTGGCGTCATTTGTAGCAGGGGCGCTTTCATTTTACGGGAAAATGTTCCCCGCTCAGCATTTCTAGCCATATCATCTTCACAACAAAGTGCCTCTACTTCTATCTTCTTATCTTTCGTCCTATATTATCTTTTCCGCCCCCCCCCCCCCTCGCTTTCACCAAGTGCAGAGTAATCAAATGGGAGCAATCATGATTTAGATCTCTGCTTCTTCATCTCAATTTGTTTTTCTGGCTATACGTTTAAGTATTACTATTAAAATGTCACACAATTTAGACCGATGAGGACAGCTGCGAGTTGCCGTTATGGCGGCACGTGACGTCACAACAACCCATTGAAATCTACTTTGCGATAAGAAATTATTCTGGGCGATGTCAGAACATTAATGACGAACTACTAGAAATAATTGCACACCACAACATTTATGCCTGTATTGAAGGACTCTGTCTTTTTAAATTTGACACAGCAGCCAACTGCACTGTGCAACAATCGAACTTGCGAAGCGGGGTTCCTAAAGCAGCAGTGTATCTCCTGTTGTACGAGTAGTACAGTGTGCGATAAGTAAGGCGATAAGTAGTACAGTGTGCGACCAGTAAGGCGATAGGAGGCAAGAAGGGAAAGAAAAGAAAAAAAGACAGGGAAATTGAGACCAAGAAAAAAGCCCCGACACGCATTTCCACTCCACTGCTATGCACGCTGTCATACTAAGCCACGGTCATATGACCCAACAAATGTTTAGATAACCAACGCTCAAGCTTGATCTTTGTTTGAACGCCGCTGTCTACCGCTGAGTGACGCATTCGACCATGGCACGCGGCCAAACTCATCCATCACGCGAAGTTTCAGGTTATAGGAAATGTGGTTTTGTATTTTTAGGGGGGGCAGGCGCGCGTCAGACGCACGAGTCAGGAGTAGCCCGCCTAAATGCGTAAACACGTCGACAGCGCAACATAAAAAAAATCATGTTTCTCAACGGCCATAGTCTTTTGTCCGGGAACTCGAGCTGGAGAGTACTGAGTGAGTGCGCTTCAGATGCGCGTCGGGAATGGGGGATGAGCAAATAGCTACGCTGAAGCATGCAGCGCTCTGAATCTATACGATAACATGGTCACTCACCAAAAGTGTGGGAATCTTGGTTCGAGTTCGTCACCTGATGATAATTTTGTTTTCCATGTTATTTCAATGGCTTCGAGGAATACCCCTGTATGCATCACGTATGTACCTGAAGACAAAAATAGAGAGGGAAGAGAGGGGAGAGGGATATGGTAGTCAACCACACATAATGCAGTAAAATGGATATATTGGCAAGGTTCGCAAGGACGCTGTTTTGTAAAGACAAGGTGCAATGAAATATTCGTGCCATATCGTTATGGAAAAGGCAGCCTTTTAGAAACATCAAGTACTTTTGAAGAAACGAAGAAGCACACGTAACAGCGTTCGCACTGCGTTGTGGTCACACGGTAGAACGTCAACCACCAATGCGGGTGTTAGCCGGTTCGATTCCCAATGCCACAGGGTACCCACGTTTCTTTATTAAGGGGAGAGGGGTACCCCGACTGTGTGCTGCTTGGTGTGGGTACTCATATCTCGAGAAGGTGCCTTCTGCTTTTCGTTCTCTTCTATATTTCACTCCTCTTTCCCTCTCCCCAACGACGCTGCGCAGAGCTCCCCTATGCGTTGCAGACATAGGTAGGGTGCCCTGATACCAGCGCCGCCTCCATGTACGAAGAAACGCTGGCATCGAATCGCCCTAGACATAAGCGACAGCCATGACCTCACACACCACTGTCTGTCTCTCTTACGTCTCTTGGAAACTCCGCGACCTCCATCGGGCAAGAGGAAAGCACAGCGCTTACACGCGTTCGGTGCGCGCACTATACAAACTGCACCCCTCGCATTCTTGAAGTTGAGCGCGTCACAGCATACCGAGGCTGCCAAAGACACTATACGGAGCTGCACCAAAATGCTTGGCGGAGATGTGGCAGAGGATTTCATCATTGGTGAATCCACGTCGAAGTCTGTCTTGCCGGCCCAATAGCAATGCGCGCTGTGCAAATTGCATTTATTAACGTCCCACACAGCTGCAACTACTTCTAACACTTCTAACCCGTACTACTAGTTCTTAACACTTTATTATTATGAATGATTCCTGCAAAAGAGGGATCACCGATCATTTTTCTCCAATACGTTGGTGCTCTATACTTTTGCGCGAACCTACAGATAATCCACACTTCACAATTCTACAAATCTGAAAAACCAGGACGTATTTGGGGGTGTGTTTCTGTCACAGAACAATAACCGTCATCCATCTTACGTACTGTTCCTTGCTTCATCGCTGCGCACCCGGTGCTTTTTCGGACACGATCGGCGTTGCGCGTTAGAGGCGGGCGTAGCATTCTTCATAGGAAAGTAGAGAACGCACAGTTTTCAAGAGGAGAAACGCAAGCAAGCCAGATCACCATTATTGTTGCGTCGAAGAAAGACGCCCCAAATTCGCCGTTTTTAGGAACTTGGCCATCGGAAAGGGAAAGCGAACAACGTGCCTTTCTTACCCATGCACTTTTCAGTAGATCTTCCGTGTCATTCATGGAAAGAAAGAAAATTTGCATGTCTTGTTCATATAGAGTTAGTGAGAGACATCCTGAAGATTTCAAGTTATAAGGGATCTGTTACATCAACTCTTTATTCGGCAGGGCCGCGCGCTGAACGAAGCTAACGCTTGTGTTAGCTTCGTTCAGATTCGTTAACTTATGTTAACCGCTGGGCAAAAAAAGTTTATTCCAATCCAGTCCAAGTCGGAGTAAGCTTTTTAATAGCGGAGCTGCTTAAGCTCGTGATTCTGTCGTTTCGCGTTAACAAAAAAATCCCAGCATATCCACGGAGTGAATGATGATGAGTGGGCGAAGCTGCGGAGGTTCATCGGTAAACCGTGAATCTTCCGTGAATTCTGCCCAGTACATCATCACCGACGTGAGATCGGGCGCGTTTATACTAAAGGTTCGATGAGTTATGACGACTTGCAGCTCACTTTAATTTTACATGTACGCTGTGAATTTTCATTGTTTAGAAAACCATTGCTTTAGAAAACATCTGGCGTCTTTCGTTAAGCAGCTGGCGTCTTTTCGTTTTGCTTTAGAAACATCTGGCGTTCTTTCGTTTTGCTTTTAGAAAACATCTGGCGTCTTTCGTTGGTTTATTTCATCAATCAACGGCGTTTTGAACAAAATTTTTATTGTTTAATCACGCACAGGAGAAATCTCACCAGGCACTACCTTGGAGGTAAACAATGGCTGCTAATGGGAATGAGAGACAGAAGAAGTCGGCTTTTAGCTAACACTTACACTTCTACTTCTACTAATGTTTCCTACAGGAACATGCCAATGGCTGCTAATGGGGAATGAGAGACAGAAGAATTCGGCTTTTAGTTAACGCGCACGCTGCGAATTTTTTATTGTTCAACAACGCACAGGAAAAATCTCCCACCGGCACCACCTTGGAGGTCAAAGCGTAAGACTGGTTACGCACTACGACTACTACGACTACGACTACGAGGGACGAACGGGTGCCGCCTTAAGGAGCTTCACCCCTCAAAAAATATCATCTTCATGAATGGCCTCTGTCTTTCTAGCGCGTGCAACGCAATACCTCGGCCGGTGCGCGCTTTCTTCGTCCTCTTCTTCATCTTCTGCTTCGCTCTCCGAACAGATGCGCCCAGCGCGCGCTCTCCCGCTGCGCCGATTTCCCCGGCGTGTGATGCAATAGCTCGTATGGAAGCGAGAACGAGTAAAGAGAAAGAGAAATATAGAGAAAGAAATGAAAGAAAGAGCAAAAAAAAGAGATCGAAAAAACAAAGAGCAATATAGAAAGAGATAGAAAGAGAAGGAAACGAAGAAAGAGAGAGACAAAGGGAGGAAAGTGAAAAAAGAAACATAGAAAAGACGAGAAAGAAAGCGAAAGAAATATACAGAGAGAGAAAAAGAAATAGAAAGGACCAGAGACGAGAAAGAGATGGAAAAACAGAGAGAAAGAAAAAAAGAAACAAGGAAGGCCGCCCAACTACTCCGTTCCTTCAGGCTTGCCACCACTAGTGCGTAGACGCCTTAATTATTTTTGCAATCATGAACTCACCCGGCTTTTGGAGCAGTTTTGAGCTTACAGTAAAGTTGAGTGGGTGTGCTGGTGAAGAAGACGAAGTGTGAACAGTTTGCTCGCAACATTTTTAAAAGATGGAGATATTGGTTTCGAAACTATCCATATTCATCACTCTTAATACATAGCACACTTTCTTATTTTCTGCGCAGTCACTTGCATCTTGATACATTCATAGGAGCGCGTTTTACTACAGTTTGTTGAGCGCGAAGTTGGCCTTTGTACTTGTAAATGAATGCAAAACATTTTTGGTGGCAATTTGTGCATGTATTTCTTTGCTCTCTCTGTGTGTTGATGCAGCCGTGAACCAGGAGTTCGACGTACAAGTGTACGACGAGTTCGTCATCAAAGGCAACACGGGAGTCCTACGCTGCCAGATACCGAGCTTCGTCAAGGAATACGTCACGGTGACGTCATGGGTGCGGGACGATGGACTCGTCGTACACGCCGACACAGATTCAAGTGAGACAAACTTTAAACCTTCCAACCGCACAGGCGAGAGCAGATAGCCGATATTATCGGTTATGAAGTTGTTAGGCTAAGACAATAATTACAAGGGCTAATCTGAAAGTAGCGACTGCGTTCGCAACTTAAATGACAGGCGTTTTGTGTATGTTTGTAAAATGCCCACAAGTAATTTCACTCGACAAGCACTATACAGCAGGAATTCCCCCCAAAAAATAATAATACTTAAGAAATAAAAAGAAGAGAGAGATGTTACCACTCGAGGATACAGTAATCTCTAAAAGAGGCATCTCCTTTTAACTTTTTTAAAGCTCTGGAAGGCTTTCTGATTGTTTGTTTTATTGCGAAAGCAATTATATAGACAGTCTCGGCTGGTTTTTGCCGTCCCCGTCGCCGCCGTCATGCACCGCATATGTATAAGTATGTATATATATATAAAAGTCCCAAAGAAAAATAATTCAGAAAAATGCTTCCGAAGCGCGGAATCGAACCAGCAACCTCTCGCTCCGCAGCGCGTGGCGCTAGCCATTACGCCACAAAGAGCAGATCCTTCAGGTAGCTAACAGCGAGCGTTATATACACGCCCTTTACCGCTGGCGGGATTCAGAGACGGCAGGCGCTTATAAGCGTTTCTTCATTACCAGCGAGATGGCGCGAGGAGCGCAACAGGCGTGGTAGCCTTTATGTGAGCGCCTCCGTGCCTCCGACGGAGGCATGGAGGCGCGCACATGAAGGCTGCTTAAACGGGCGCATTTGAAAGTCGTCGGCCAGCTCGTGCGCTTCTTCTAATACTTGCGCAGGGAGAACCTTGCCCTTCCGCTGTCTGCTCGCGTGGTATACTTACGGACATCTTTTCTTTGCAATGAAGGGAAAGCTACGGGGCGGAGCGTCTGCATATGTACTGCTACGCGAAGTAGTCCGGTTTGGCGCGCGTCTCGTAACGCCGTGGAAAGTGATCGCTAGCGTTGCATTTCGACGCAAACGCGGCTTAGCGTCTATGGTACGGGTAAAAGGCGCGACTTTTTCACGCACGCAAAAACGCAAAGTGACAACGTATGAAGTAAAAGAAATACACATATCTCGCTTGTGGGCACTGCGTTCCGTCTGAAAAAGCTACATGTAGAAAATGAAGGAGTATTTTATATATCTCACGCAGAAAATACGGACGCAATTGTGGGACTACATTCATTAACGGTAGGATACGTGCATTGTGGCTCTGTAGCCTTCGCTTCATTGCCAAGAAAAGTTGTACGCGAGTATAGTTGCCGCCGGGGGCAGATGTTTATGCAGCGTAGCAGCGCGTCCATCACGGGCCGCTTTTCTTGCTGTCGCATTCATTGATTCGCCCTTGCGGCGATACTGTGACTTTTTTTATCCTATTCGAGAACTATAAATTATGTGTCACAGTTAAGGCTCTCTTTGGATTCTTCCCATATGGCATAAAATTGATGTTGATTTCCCTCGTCGCGCAGGTGGTCGTTACACTGTGTTCCCTTCTGGCGAGCTCCACGTCCGCAAAGTGGACCCGGGCACAGACAGCCATCGCAAGTACTACTGCCAGGCAAAGCACAGACTCACGGGAAAAGTCCTTAGAAGCACTACAGTTGCCAGGCTGATCATCATTGGTACGTAATCGGTGTATTGGTTCACGCTTTACTAACTGTGCGGCCAACGAGCGACATCCCTGATAATGTGACGTTCGCACTGATCAGTGAGTTACGATGATGGGATAGAATATGTCTGCAAAGCGGCTTAAAATCAATCGTATAGAAGCTTGAGCGAGTTGGTACATCTTTATCACGCGTAAAGCGCAGCGCGCACGAGAACCGACGGAAGAAAGCGAAGAAGCAAACAGGACTAGCGCTAGTTAGTTAGTTAGTTAGTTAGTTAGTTAGTTAGTTAGTTAGTTAGTTAGTTAGTTAGTTAGTTAGTTAGTTAGTTAGTTAGTTAGTTAGTTAGTTAGTTAGTTAGTTAGTTAGTTAGTTAGTTAGTTAGTTAGTTAGTTAGTTAGTTAGTTAGTTAGTTCGTTCGTTCGTTCGTTCGTTCGTTCGTTTGTTTGTTTGTTTGTTTGTTTGTTTGTTTGTTTGTTTGTTTGTTTGTTTGTTTGTTTGTTTGTTTGTTTGTAGCCTGCCAAGTTTGGCACATACCCCCTCTGGGGGATTGGCCAAGAAGACGTATTGTAGCCTATGGATGATAACTACATTAATGTCTACCTTCCTATCATTAAAGTGGAAAAAAATTACAAAAACAAAGAGCAATAGTCCCTCTTTGCTTCTTCTCTTTCGTCCGTCGTTTCCTGCGCGCGCTGCACTTTACCCATGATTAAAATCAATCGCTAGAGGCCAGGTTGAAGCTTCTCATTCGCCATGACGTAGTAGTTTAAAGTGCACGCTCACGCGCATTTGGGCCACAAGCGCATCTCTCGAGCTTGTACCGCGAAACAGCAAACTCGTCTATGTCGACCCATCGTTGTTTGTCAGCTACGCGTTATCGGAACGCCAGCTCCAGCCGGTATTGTCGTTCTCTAAACTTTGGCACGCCATAGCTCCAGCGGAGCTGCGTTGCGGCGCTACCGTTTACGTGTCGATCGGTTGGCGAGCCATATATTATCGCTCACGCTAATCCAGGACCGTTATTGATTGCCAGGCGCATTAGAGCACGCGCTAAAAAGATGAAAAAAAAAAAAACGCCCGCACCCAGGGACATGGAACTGATGCAAATTTCGGACTTGCCCTCCCAGTTTGAGTTTGTCCCAATGGAAATCAACAATGCAGCACCGTAACGATTCCTAGCTCTATCTTTCAAAATTTCTTAATGTATTATGTTTCTTTTTTTTTCTGTCGTGCTGGGTTTTTCACTCAGTATGACTGCAGGGAAATAAAAAAAGAAAGAAACGGGTGAGTGACTACCCAGCGACGTATATTTATAGCGAAGGATGCTTAACATAATGGTACTTAATACACGCATTTTACTCTCGTCACTGTATAGATAAGCATAGTTTAGCCGCCTCCACGTGATTCAGCCATTTAGCTCAGAACGAGTGTCGCAGACATCCCGTAGAGTATCGTTTTAGGTCTCTGTCAATGTCGCTGCCATGGAGTGCGGACGCGGTGCGTAGGCGATACGAAAAAAGCGAGGTCATACGGAGTAACATGCATTATCACTGTGAAACAAGTAATCATATTCTTAGAGGTGGGTAAAAAAGAATATGGGCGACGCTGGAAGTGGAAGACAATTTTTTTGTTGTTGTTTCAGCTGCCACCGGCAGTTAGCTGCTGAACTTCCTCGTTCGATGTATGCAAATTTCCATAAAACTATGCAAATGACCGCACTATGTTTGCACGCCCATTTTCCTTGCTATATTTATATCCACTTTGGTCGACGAATATGTGAACGTCCTTCAGCCTGTCCTACTTCAGCGACCGAGGCCGATGGCGACATCGTTGACTATGCTCGCGGCAATGTTTCCCGCTGTAAGTTTCGTTATTACATTCACGCACTTACTTGTGATTCTGCATTACCTTTTGTGTTTCCTTCTTGATGTCTTAGAACTTTCGGGCCATTTTTCTCCTCTAAAAACACTGCGCGACAATACAATCTTATCGCCTTGCTGTCATGAATGAAAGAGAGTAGCAGTCAGAAAACCAAAAAAAAAAAGAATATGTCTAGCAGGGTATATGGGAATGCATATTCATAAATCATAGGCAGTGTTGCGGCCGCTTCTTTTCCTCAAAGCTATAATTAAGCTCTTAGCACATCTTGAAACAGTATGATATGGGTGCTCAGCCTTTTTAAGTTTGTTTAAATGTTCCTTTGCTTTTCCTTCCTTCTGATGAAAGTAGGTCATATGATAAAATACTTTATCGGGATGCCATTTGAGACCAAATTGTATTTTTATCTGCAAACGCTGAAAAAATTTCTAGCAGTGTTTATAATATCGATTATTCGATTGAAACGAGACTTCGGTACCAGAGCAAAAAGAGAGAGAGATAAAGATTTATTATCAGAATGGCAGAGAGGTTGGCCGTAGGTATGGGCTTTGATCGTCTGCTACTTTCCAATGTTCGTACAACCAGAACACGAAAGGAAAGGAGCAATGAGGGAAGATGATAAAATAAGGAGATGCGTATATACACGTAATAGCATTGTGGCAGATCATCTGCCACAATGCTATTACGTGTATATACGCATCTCCTTATTTTATCATCTTCCCTCATCGCTCCTTTCCTTTATATGTAAAACCGTGCAGCTTGTCCAGTGGCTTGTGGGAAGGCCGTAACCTTTACTTTTAAAATCACCATGTATCGCATCTGACAACGTCGAATGAACACGCGCTGCGCGACACATGCTATGCATGTGTGAAACATAGCAGTACACACCTTCAGTTTCATTACCGAAGCGGCGGTCAATTTAAATCTAAACAAAAAATAAAAATAAATAAACCGCTTGGACAAACATTCGTGTACGAGGATTACTTCTTAAATATGTGAATACTGGTCGCTACTGAGCTCTTCGAATGGTTTACAGAATTTATTCCGATAGCGTGGCTTCAGGAAGTAGCAACTCTAGATGTATGTACACAAAAGGAGATATTGCGTGCAGGTTGTGTGTTGCAGTTCTGTTCGAATAAAAAAGTCTGGTGCTTTACGCGCCAAAACCACGATGTCATTATGAGGCACGCCGAAGTGGGTGACTGCGGCTTAATTTCAACCGCCTGTGGTTCTTTAACGTGCACCTAAATCTGAGCCCACCGGTATTCTCTGAATTACGCCCCCATAGAAATGCGCCCGCCACGACCGGGAATCTAGCCCGCGTCCTGTAGTTATGTTCTGCTGGCTGCGGTGGAGATTAAAGAGCAGCTCGTATACGTCATTTAAATATACTATGACACAAAATTGAAGAATTACGCAACAGTGCGAAAATAAACAAAAGAACAAAACGAACCTACAACACGGCGACAGAGAGTCCACCAAAGTCTTTTCGTGCCTCAGAATACCCGAATAATACGTACATTTCGAAGTCTTGACGCATTGCTGGAAAGAGTCCTTTACGCACTAAATTTACGCTGTGTTTTAACGCGTACTTTCTTTCGAGTTCTGTGCATGGTAAAGAGCACGCGCTCTTTCCATAACGCGTAACGGCACGCGCTCATCTGACTCTGCGTCGGCTAAAGAGTACAACTTCAGAGTATGTTTGCCTTTTTCCCTATATACACAAGCTTCTCAGTGGCGACGCAAACCGTAACCAAGCTTGACAAACAGTTTATTAGGATTCGCATAAGGCATACGTTTTTAATAATGATCGCTTTCTGGTATTGCTCATCTGATAGGAACGTAAAGCTTGGGGAAAGAATTGATCGACGACCAGTCGTGGGGTGGTTTATACTGTTGGATGATGATCGCTTTCACCCATAGCGCCGTTGTGTGTATTATTATTGCACGAAGGTGCTTAACTGGGCTGGTTGATGCCGAGTTAAGCAGGGAAGCAAGCAACTCAGCAACCAGCTCTGTGCCTGCCATCCTGTCTTACGGCCCGTGGTTGCACTGTTTGCTCCATTACGTTTATTACATTTAATAGTTAGAGGGTCGCCGTATTCGTATTGTTCTATCCTCTTGAGCAAGTCAGCCTTGCTGTAATACATCTTTTGTGAACGTTGTTATCACATGGAAAGCAAAGCAAAAAAAAAAGAAACGATAAAGGGCATAACGCAACCAGGTTATACGCATGCCGTGACATGCGGCAATGCACGCAATGCGCTCTCATACAGAAGCGGGTCGTTTGTTACGTGTTGTGCAGTGACCTGTGCACAAATACCACTGACCACTCTGGGCATTGTATGTTATAATTTCTTCAGCGCTGTCATGCAGTTCCGTTTTAGAACTCCGGTGAAAAAGCGGCTCAATATTTCCGTTAATTTTCTTAATGAGAATAACAGACAGTAATGCCAAGGAAAGTATAGGGGGTGTTATTTGTAGTGAATAGGATATAAATGCGAAGAAAGTAAAGTGGACGAAAAGATAACCTGCCGCCGGCAGGGACCGAACCTGCGACCTTCGAATAAGGCGTCCGATGCTCTACCACTGAGCTCGGACGCGTTACCACAGAGCATCGGACGCGTTATTCGAAGGTCGCAGGTTCGGTCCCTGCCGGCGGCAGGTTATCTTTTCGTCCACTTTACTTTCTTCACATTTATATCCTATTTACTACAAATAGCACCCCCTATACTTTCCTTGGCATTATTGTCTGTTAGTTCTCATTAATGTTGTGTCAAACAAAGAAAAACGAGCCCTTAAAAGTAATCTTCTTACCTTCTTGTTAATTTTCTTAGTGTTTCTGCTTCTGCACATCGATCATGACAGTACTGGATTTCTGTTAAAAGTAAAGGTAAACGCATGTACTGCTCTTGCTTCTTAACTGGTACTGAGAATAGAGTCTTTTAGCAAGTTACGGAAATACGGTACGCAAATACGGTAGGGCAGTACCGTAACGCTCCTGCTTTCCCGCTCGTTGTGCTTAACTCGTTCCCAGTGCCAGTGACAGTGCGCCCCCCCCCCCCCCCCCCCAAACGACAGGTTCCTCGTTAACAATGCGTAGGCTGACAGGCAACAATGAGACGTGACAATTTCAGAGTAATTTTTGGAAAAGCTTTTGTGGTGTTGGGGTGCCTTCACCGGCAAAAGCACAACGAGCGGGAAAGGAGGAGTGCTACTGTACGAGCTTACCGTATTTGCGTACCGTATTTCCGTAATTTGCTAAGAGTAGGGAAGGTTGCGGCACCGTTCCATAGCTGCGGGAGCCAGGAATGAAAAAAATTACAGCATATCCACGGGTGAATGATGAAGAGCTTGGGCGAAGCTCCTGAAGCAATCATGGTCTCGGGATCCGCTTCTCGTTGAGCCCGTTTCGCAGCGGCGTCCTTGGCGCGCACCGTCCCGGGATCCGCCTGGCTGCCGCCAAGCGAGCGCCCGCCGCTGCGCGTCGTCCATGCTCCACCAACGATCCGACACGTAGGGCGACGATGCAGGAGAATGAGAGAGGCGCTCGCTCCCCGCGCATCCCCGTGCAGCAGCCAGTCGGAGAGCAGCGGCACTTCTAGTGCCATCTAGTGTCGATTCACACAAGCGCCGTATTGCGCACAATTCTATTGGACCAACGCCATCTACGAAATGAGACGAGAAATGGTAATGACGACACAGATTGTGTACAGCGCCATCTAGAATATCGTCCCTGAACTGCAGTTTGTATGTACTTCTATGAGACAGCGCCATCTATTGCATTATACGGGAGATACTGCCGTTTACGCCGGTAACGCCGGACAACGGAGACGTGACAAGGTTAGACTAAGAGGAGCTACGCCCCTAAAACGCGCACCTGTTGTACCGTAGCCCAGTGCCGTAACCGGGAAAAATAAAGCTGAAGAAAACATACGCCACAATACTTTTTTTTTTCAGGAAAATATACAGTCGACTGTATTGGTCAATATAAATACGAGGTCAATACAGTAGATTGAGAAGAAAAAAGAAAACGAAGATGGCTTTTGCCTTCGAGTCGTCTTAGGCAAATGCATAAGGGACCCTGTGAGTTTTATCTTTCTTTTTTTGTTTTTTTTCTGCGCAGACACGCACGTGAACACAGCACCGAGGCTAACCGATCGCAGGCCCGTGGTTCGGGCACGCCAAGGAGACAACGTGAAGATCCCGTGCGCAGCGCAAGGTTACCCGATTCCCACGTACTCCTGGCACCGCCTCGAAGGCGGCTGGAAGGTCTCGCTCGACTCGGCAGGTCGAGTGTCTCAGGCTGACGGCACGCTCCTCTTCAGACGTGCCGTAGTCGGAGACGGCGGCAAGTACGTGTGCGTCGTCAACAATTCCATCGGCGAGGACAGGATGGAGACGCAACTCACGATCACAGGTAAGCTACCATTCTTCGTATTAACGCTTTCAGGCCCAAATTAATTCGGCTTTTTGTAAGCAACTGTTTTTTTTTTATTTCGGATGCGCATGATAATGGCAGTCTAAACAAATGAACAAATCTGTGCTCACACTTCTTAATCAAAATTAATTACTGATGGAATTATTCATAATTATTATTTGAAGATATTTCTATAAATCTTTATATTTTTATTTAAAAATAACTTGAATGGTACAGCATAGTACCCCATAGCCAACATTAAAGTTTCGAGTGTAGACGGGACGCATAGTCTAGTTTACCTCCCTACCTTTTCTTACATTCTTTCTCTCTCTCTCTCTCTCTCTCTCTTCGAGCGGCTGTAGACTCATAACGATGCCGTACACCGCACAGGACTGCCGGACTGTGACGTTGTGTGTGTGCTCCCCTCCCTTTCTCTCTTTCTTTACTCTTCTTTCAATCTCCCTTTCCCCTGTGCAGGGTAGCATACCGGTTATGCTAAACTGGTTAACATCCCTGCCTTTTCTCTCACGCTCCTGTTTTTCTTCCTTCGATACAAAGCTAAAACAAGTACCCTACTTCCGCAGGGCGAGAGAAAAAGCTGCCCCAGCGAATTGCAGGAACAGCGCGAGCACTTCTGCAATTTTTTTTCGCTCACACGTGAGCTCACTTTCTTGAGCTTACCAGGTTGGCAGCATATGTAGAGCAGATGCTAAATATGAGCACTATTGGATGAACACTTTTTTTTTCTGGTGGGTGGTTGCTGACGACTGAACTGCTCAAATGATAATTCCAATTGGAATCACTGGGCCAGAAAGGGTTAAAAAAAGGACGAAGTTCACAGTTGTTTCATTTCGCGAATCGTGCGCGACTGTTTTTGACAGCGCGAATAATATTGGTTTGCGTTCACGGCGGTGTTTCCAGAACAGCGTTGAACGTGTCAAATGCAGGCAGCATCTCTGATAAGTGCAGGAATCTTTTTTTAAATTTTATTCGCTGTGACTGTAGCTGCATAGACGCATTTAGAAAAACATACGAAGCTGCAACACTGCAAAATAATGTCAATCGCTGTTTTGTGCAGTTTCACAAAACTTCGAAGGATGCAAAAGGAAAAGTTTGATAGTTTTTGCAGAACGTGTAACAAAATTCGCTGGTGGCTGAATAAACAAGGAGCTTAAGATACGTAGCAAACATAACCGTACGAGATGCAAACGCGTAAACAGAACCCAACTTGCGAAAAATAAAAGGATATCGTAAATTCATTTTCAAACAGGCAGCTCAAAACGCAGCTGGCAATCCTTTTTCTTCTCCTATCTCTTTTGAAATGCTTTTCGTAATATTTTATTTCGCGTTATTCGTATGCTTCTCAGTGAGACGTCTCGTTACATTACACAATTTCGAGACAGCGGACTTTCGATTAGAGCCAAATCGTTCCCATATACCGCAACAGCAATCACAACTTTAGCTTTAACATTCCCCTTTCAACTAATTTCCCGCGGCGTTTAATAAATACCTGTAAAACCGAAACGACAGCCAGCGATCGACCCACCCGGTGTTATACCAGGAACGAAGGTGAGATTCAACGGGGGCTTCCAGACGACTTTCCATGTTCATCGTGCGAATAAATAATGAATGATGCATAATGACTTGTCTTTTGTAATCTTTGTTACATACGAGTGCCACCTTAGCACCGAAATTCTTTAAGTGCGCTCAGAACGTTCCCTGTATATAATGCTTCTGTGGACTATAACTTGCCTATCGCATCACTCTTGCATTTCTATGTGAATGTTCAGAAATATCACCAAGCTTATACTGCACTGATTACGAATATTGGTGGCGTTCACTCTTCGTTACATATACACACCTCATCGGCCGGGCAGACAGTCTCCGTCGTGAGGAACGTGCTACTCCTGACACCACTGAACACCTATCGTGGATCTGCTCGCGATATGCTACGCAAGGAGAACCGTTGACAGCCCTCCTTTTCAAATTTATGAATCAGCAATTACCGAAAAAAGTTCTGTTCGGACCTACGCCTGATCCTCGTCGTAAGCGCTTATCCTCACAGCCCTCTACAAATTTTTGCATGAGACTGAAGTGAAGAAGACACTGTAAAGAGTCTTTGGACATTTAAGATTTCGCTTCATGGCCACTTTCACGCTCCTCATCAACACCTTCCCTCTCCTCTTTTTTCCACCCCTTCCACTTCTCCAACGCCGAGTAGCACATTCCTTCAGGCCGACCTCTAAGCTTTTCAACAATAATAAATCTCGCTCACTCACCAAGCGTAGTCGCTCACGATAATTATAGGCTGTTTGTGAGTTTGATGCTAACGAGTATAAGTTCGTGACGCTAATTAATAAGTAAGAGAAGAGGAGTAGCCGGAGCCATGTATATATGCACCAACCTCTCCTTGAACACATTTAATAAAAAAGCGACACCTCGACAAGCGACGCTGCAAATGCTTTCGCAGCCCCATTGACGGCGACGGTTCGTCCGAGGCGAATAGTGGCGACCGAGGGAGCGCCGGCGACACTCAATTGCACCACCTCGGGTCACCCTGTGTCCTCCGTGGTGTGGCTCAAGAACGGACAGCCTGTCGTCTCCTCGCGCGTCAAGATGCTCACGCGGGAGAGATTGCACATACCAAACGTGCTACGGGACGACAAAGGAATGTACCAGTGCTTCGCGCTCAACGACTACGACTGGGCTCAGGGCACGGCTGAGATCACGCTAGGCGGTGAGTATCAAAAGCCATGGCATAATCTTCGCTGTATGCAGTACTCGCGGATTGAAGCGCTAGAGGACAGGGCTACGTAATGCACGTGCTATCGTTTCCGCGGCGTCTACAGTTCATGTCATATCGGCGTAATTTTGACTCGAACGCTTACATCAGAGCCAACCTTACCTTTAGAGGCCAGATTTGCAGCGACATGACGCGGTTATCACGCGCAGTCGTTACACTAATAAAATGATGTCGCGTTTCAATCCGTGAGCACTTTACTTCGCGGTTGTACGTAATTTTAACATGGTGGAAGCAGTGCACCTTTCCGAGGATCTAATATTAGGACCCGACATTATTGCAATAGTATGTAATATTATCGCTGAAAAAGGTACGCAGCAACGTTGTCGTTGTTTTTCGTTGCATCATTCAAGGATCGCGCACTGACACATGCCGTAGAACATCATTGCTGAACAAACATAAGCGTCCTATCTAGTGCGTCTAAATATATGCCTTTATGTCAGCTTGTCCTTTTTTGCCTGTGTCGATAACCCTCAGTTGATGGTACGGAATACCGTATCACATATACCTACGTCATCTCAACGAAACATTTCTTGTCATGCAGACGATCCTCCCGTCCTTGTGCACCGGTTTTCCGAGCAGACAGTGGATCCAGGTGCACCGGTGTCGCTCAAGTGCGCAGCGACGGGTGCGCCCCTGCCGCAGATCACGTGGAGTCTCGACGGAGAGCCCGTTGTCGAAAACATGCGCGTGCGCATTGGAGACTTCGTCACCAACGACGGACAGGTGCGTTCGCCAATATTTATTGTACTGCAAAGCTACATAAGCCTGGCTTATGCGCCCGTCTGTCATACTGTACACTCATCTTTGAATTGCCCTTTCTGAATTCCCCAGCAAAGGGTGGCCAACAAGAAGTTTTTCTGGCTAATCTTCCTGCCTTCGCTTTTATGCTTCCTTCCTTCTTGGTTACTATGATGCTGTTTTTAGTGGCACCAGTACCAAGTGACGCTCTTGTTTCTTTTCCAAGCATATCCGGTCGAACACTTCCGGTTTTAAGAATATTCATTTAAAGTCTCCTAAAAATACAAATCGATGGTTCTGGCTCAAGCTGAGAGCTATATCAAATACACATGATATCGGAGCATAACTTCACTTAAAGGGCCCCTCACCAGGTTTGACAATTTTGAGCTAACGAGCGCAATGCATACACTGAGCGTTCACGATCACGTCTGCCAAAATGTGCAACGCTACGCGCCGCGGAAATGAGTCAAATTTTAAGGTGAACGCTGCTTGCCCTTCCTCTCGCGGGCGCGCGCTTTAGAGAATGAGGGGATGACGTACATGAGAAAATGGCCTTACGTATATGGTAGTGCTGTGACGTCGCTCCTCTACGTAGACGACTGTGCTCTGACGTTGCCAACAGTAGCACGTGACGCTGCGACAATTATTTGACACGACATGTGTCGTTTGTGTTTTTTTTTGCTTGAATGGATTAATAAAACTTGAGAGAAATAATGAGACACACAAAGGGAATGTGTCCGTCGTTGTAATTTTTTTTCGTGAATTGCAGCGAGATGCGGGGCTAATGTGCCTCCCTTTCCCATGCGTTCGTGTCCCCGCCGTTAGCGCATCGAGCAGACGCCCTGGAAACGAAAGTAATGTTCTGGCGCGTTCGAGCACTCATTATGCTCGTTTATTCTACCGCGTCCAAGTAAACGTTAATGCGGCACCGGCTCATGATACCGCCACTGTCGTGCCCGTACAAATGTCTCAACTTTCATGCCCCCCGCAGAAACAGGCAGTTCACCACAGCGAACGCCGACAAAACGCCCATGGCCGCTACATAAAAAAAAAGGTAGCGGCCGTGCAACGCCGCTCGCGTGCTCGGGCTGGCTCGGGCACGCCATGCGCACGTGACCATGCATGCGCATGACGTGTTCATGCGTACGTGTCAAGCGAAGAGGGCAGGGAAGGGATTTGGCTTGCTAAGGCTACACGGGGCGAGTGGCAAGGGTTTGAAACTCGCCTCCTCGCATCGTGGTTTCGCGCCGCTACAAATTATTGTTTTTCTCAGCTCGTAATGAACCTATTTGAAAAATTCTTGCAGCATACTGCTCTTCATTCGGCACACAACAACTTCCAGCGTGTAACTAATATTTGCTATGTGGCCTGGTGAGGGGCCCTTTAAGGTAAAGGGCAATACCGTTCAAAATAATTAATGAAAGTTGATTGAGTTCGATGAAAGATTGCGAGCAGCTGGGATCGCTGCGGCACCTAGCGGAACACATCTCTACCACGCGCATCTTTCTGCGTGGCCTCTGAGATCCACTCGGGCAGCGCGCGAAACACAGTTAACCCAAGAAATACACTAGGTCAAACGAACGTCGACGTGCCAGAGCCACTTCCACACACACATAGATCAAGGATTACAGTCACCTCCAGAATTTTCTTCTGCTTAGCTCACCAAAATGAATGAACAGGTGACACCTGACACGAAACCCTCGCAGGTGAACAGCTTCGTGAACTTAACGGCCGCTACTACTGAGGACGGTGGCCGATACCAGTGTCACGCGAGCAACGACGTGGAAACCGTGTCCCACGGCGCACGGATGAACGTGAGGGGTCATCCGTTCGTTCGTGTCATGCGCAACGTGTCGGTGCTGGCAGGACGCACGCTGATGGTTCACTGTCCGGCCGCCGGATACCCGCTCACTCAAATATTCTGGCATAAAGGTGAGTGCGCAAAACGGATTGGCGCTCCGATAACCTCTAGAAAACGAGACTGAGAAAATGGCACACGTTTGCTTACTGCAGATAGATAGATAGATAGATAGATAGATAGATAGATAGATAGATAGATAGATAGATAGATAGATAGATAGATAGATAGATAGATAGATAGATAGATAGATAGATAGATAGATAGATAGATAGATAGATAGATAGATAGATAGATAGATAGATAGATAGATAGATAGATAGATAGATAGATATAAAAAATCAGAGCAATACGGGAAAGTGCAACCGGAATTGGTTGGAAACCAGTTCCGGAAATTTAACCGGAACTGGTTTAATACCCTGCACTACGGGGAAGGAGAAAGAAAATGAAAGGAAGAGTGGAGAAAAAAAGCAGGCGTGCAAATAAAGAATTAATGAAGGTGAGGACTGTGAGCCTTATACTCTGTCTAACAGGCACGGCCCACGGAAAAAAAATATGTATGTATTTATTTATTTATTTATTTATTTATTTATTTATTTATTTATTTATTTATTTATTTATTTGTGTGTGTGTGTGTGTGTGTGTGTGTGTGTGTGTGTGTGTGTGTGTGTGTGTGTGTGTGTGTGTGTGTGTGTGTGTGTGTGTGTGTGTGTGTGTGTGTGTGTGTGTGTGTGTGTGTGTGTGTGTGTGTGTGTGTGTGTGTGTGTGTGTGTGTGTGTGTGTGTGTGTGTGTGTGTGTGTGTGTGTGTGTGTGTGTGTGTGTGTGTGTGTGTGTGTGTGTGTGTGTGTGAATCAGCGCTTGATAGACTTCCGTTGCGACGACAGTTTAGGTCGGCATTCTAAGAGTGTCAGTTCCGTCAGGTGCCTGTGGTGAAGACGTAACAACACGGCCGATAGCGACAGCCTGTGCACGCTGCAGCAAGGACAGCGACAAAGACCATTTTCGACAGTTTCACGTCTTTCCACTAGATTTACAGGAGGAAGTTTCGGTGTTATGGTCGTGAATGCAAGTGCAGTGGCAGCCAAGTTTATTCGGGCCTTTGCAGCTCTTTTAAAAGCGCACTTCCTTTTGGCCATAAACGATGTCAAACGATAATATTACATCCATACAAAGGAACGTCAAAGGCATCGTGTACGATATATCCTAGCGTTGTCATCACGTAGTATACATCGTCGCCGAGCGACACGTCGAGGTAGCCACGCCGCAAGTGCCTTCTATACAATTGCAACTTGACTGTTCTACCGACACACGCATTTTAGTAAAAGCAAAAAGCTACATTGATTTCGTATAGCCCACTTCATGGTATCACGTACTGCAGGGGACGCCCGGCTACCACAGAGCAAGCGCCAGAGCGTTTTCCGAAACGGCACGCTTACCGTGCATCGCGTGGAGCGGAGTGCCGACGAAGGCTTCTACAGGTGCACGGCCACAGGCCCCTCGGGGAAGTCGGCCTCCAGGGAACTCTACGTTAGTGTCATGGGTGAGTGCCACCCGTCAACCGGGCCTTGTTTTTCACTGCGAAACTTTGGTCTTCCTTTGGTCTTCCTTGCTATGAAGCAGTCTTTTCTTGTATGCGATGTAGCTAGATGCTACGCAAAGTAGGTGTGTGTATTTTCGCGAGCTTTCGGCTAAAATAAGCGTTGTACGGCAGGAGGATCACTTTGGAAAAGTGCAGCCTTATTCACAACGTGAGTACTAAATTGAGTCTGTACCGCAGAGTAAAATTTTGGTAAGACCTGGTCCAAGGAAGCCCGTCTTAGTAGAGTATTGCTGAATGTGATACTGAGTGAGCCCGGCTCGGTATAAATCTTGTGAGTTTGAGCCCGATTGAGCCGGACTGGGCAGGATTTTGTTAAGTCTGAGTCCGAATTAAACAGACTGAATAGAATTCCGGTGAGCTTAATTCTGAGTGAGCCCTTAGCGTATATTATTTTTCGAGTGAATATGAGTGAGCTCTGTTTACTCCGCCGGTCTATGCGTGCGAGCGCTTGTTGGCGACGAAGTTTTCGTTTGAAGGTTGCGGTAAGTAAGAAAAATATTTGAAGACAAATCAGCAATTCAAATGAGATTGAATAAAGAATATGCAGCATATGTCGGTCCCCTTGAGATATTGGCTGCCGCGTCACGTTTTCGCACGTTAAATATTTCTGAGATACTTATTTTCTTTTTTTTTCTTTTTATTCTCGTGGACTGTTTAGTTTTTTTTTTTTTCAGTGTTTAGTCTGTTTACTTCTTTTGTTTTTCTTTTTGATATTTTATTAGGATTCTGTCATAGCCACACCCCGTTGCAGAATGCAGGTAGAAGACGTCTAGGAAATGACTGTTTAAAAAAAAAGCACAGCAGTAAGCGCAAAAAAAAATTGGGGGACGCTTAAGCTTCGCCTTTAAGAGTTGAACGCGATAGCGATATCCTGCCCCTAGTGCGCACTTTGAACACTACGAGTGTTTAACAGAATGCGCGCACTAAGGTGTGTGCCTCATGTAATGGGTAGCATGCTTTAAACCAGGAGCAATTATGCGCGAGAAACGTTTTCGAAGTTGCGATGCACCCACTACGTGGTCTTAAGGTAATACGCGCAGTAATGCGTGTGCCTTCTGTAATGGATGGCTATCTTTAAACCACCAAGTCGTTATGATATTGACATGGTGTGACGCCCGATGGCAATGTACGCTTGTACCACGCAATATTACTGCGATATTACATCTCGTACTGTGACGCCTGTATACAGGACGCGTATTTTTAGGAAGCATGAAAGTTACTTTGAGTGCAGCTCTAAGCAGAGGAAGACGAAGACGACGTTCCGAACGGTTGCGTCTTTCATGTTCTCCGCTTCAAAGGATTCATCGGCCTTAGGCCGAGGTGCTGCTCAAGCCTCAGCTAGCAGTAATGACTACCGTGTTGTGCTTCCCCGCCTGCCTTCCGGTAAGCTGGTCGTCAACTCCGTTTTTCTACATGCAGACTTAGCTGGTCGCCCATACCGGGCTCAGGACTTCAGAGACGCCCTTCGGGATGTCATCGACATAAAGGAAATCAGTTCTATAGGCCAGTTTCAAATGTCACACGTGTGGATGGTGACGTGCAAGTCAACGCTAACGAAAACAAAGCTTGTGACACGTAGTGAACTCTTCGTAAAAAGCCGGCGATGCCTTGTAATCGACCCGGAACCCACAGAAGTGAAGATGAAGCTTCTATGGCTTCCTGAACATTTGGAGGATGCCTACATTCGAGAGGCGCTACAGGCTTTCGGGAAAGTCAGGACAATAACAATGGAAAACTGGAAAGTGGCAGACATGGAAGAAATGCGGACTCTTAATCGTGATGTGGTATTGTCCCTCGCCGATGGAGTTCGAGTGGGTGACATTCCACACCTTCTTACTGTCTGTGGAGTTCAGAGCCTCATACTGATTCCTGGTCGCCCGCCACTTTGTCTACGTTGTAACAAAGTTGGACACATCCGTCGCAACTGCAGAACTCCCCGCTGCGATGACTGTCGACGCTTCGGTCATGCCACCGAGGACTGCGTGGTGACGTACGCTAACAAATTACGGCAACGCACGCAGCAACAAGAGGATAGTTTACAAGAACATATTATGGATGCCACGGAGGTTTTGGATGCGACAGGCGACTCTCCGGCTACAACCGATGCGGATGGATTGAGCAAAATGCCCCCTGAAGGCACGCGAAAATTGCACCCTGATACGGCTGCGGGAAGTGCCACGTGCGAAGTAACAAGAGACCCATCCAAACAGCAGCCCAAAGGTAACGTTGAGCTGCCTGAGGCAAAGGAGGTAGTCCCTGCGAAGAAGGCGGTTGAAGATATTCCACTCGCTTGTTCTTCAGTTCCTCAGCAGCCTTTTCATCACGGTGCAGTGTCAGAAGACGACATGCAAGGTTCTCCTGAGGCTACAATTCCTAAGCGACGCGCGACGTCCTACAGTTCGGAATCCAGCAAGGACAGCGACACTGCGAGTGTGAATAGGAAACCACGCCGTCGGCGAACTTCCAAGCACAAAGGGAAATGTCGGAGGTCACGGTCTAGGAGGCCTGGTGGAGGTTCAAGGGAAGCTTCACCGTCGTCCTCCAGGACTGACCACATGGGACAATAAGCATAACTGTAGGTAACCATCATGGCGCACTCCGAGCGACTCAACTTTGCGACTTTGAATGTACGTGGTCTTAGGTCTTCGCAGAAACAGGCGCAGCTCCGTAGACTTATCGCACGAAAGCGCCTCGACTTTGTCGCCATTCAGGAGACAAAGATCGAGAGTGACGAAGAGACTGAGAGGGCCTTACGCCCTTTCCTGTGTGACTATAATGTTTGTGTTTCACATGCAAACGGTTTATCTGCGGGCTGTTGGTTGTTTCTGCGAAAAGGCCTACCCTGTTCTGCCATTACTACCCGTGTCGATAACGAAGGCAGATATATCTGCTGTGACTTTGTATTGCAAGGGGTGCCATGGCGAATCATTAACCTATATGCGTTTAATGAGGTTTCACAGCGCCTTGATTTATTCAACAATTTATCTGGCCTAATTGTTTCTGATCGATGTACTGTGTTAATGGGAGATTTCAACTGTGTGTGTGATCCTAACGACCGCAGCAATCCTGATAGTCGACGAGATAAGAGTGGCGAGCTTTTGTCTGACATTGTAGCTAACGCAGGGCTTATTGACATAGATGCTTCGGGTCACGTAACTGCGTATACCAGACTACAGGGAGGCTCTTGTGCTCGCCTTGATCGGATTTACGTGTCATCATCACTTATCTCTCGTGAATGGTCATGCAACACTGAACCGGTTTCGTTCTCAGATCATTGCATTGTTATTGGACAAATGGGTGCCAACCGCCGAAATCAATTCCGACCACAATGGGCGCTCTGGAAGATAAACTCAGAGCTTCTACGCGATCAGGAATTTATTTATCGAGTTAGAGCGGCGAAGATGAAATCGTTTTCTATGGGGTTGCATATATTCGCTGCTTGGGAATTGTTTAAACAAGAGGTTCGCTCAATAGCCATCGAGATTGGGTCTGTGAAATCTTACTACAGGAAGAATGAGGAAAAGACACTTCTTAAAAGCCTCTGTAACTTGTATGAGATGGAATGTGAAAAGCCAGGCGAGTGCACCAATGACATCGAAAACATTAAGTGTCAACTACAACATTATGAGACTATCCGCTACAGAGGGGCACGTGTTCGATCACGAAACAGGCAGACACTAAATTCTGAGCAACCGACACGTCAAGCTCTGCTAGATGAACGTAATCGTGCTAATTCTAAAGCAATTCCTGATCTATATGCTAACGGAACTCTGATAACAAACACAACAGACATAATTTTTCAGTTTGAAAGGTACTATGAAGCTTTGTTTAGTGCCATTTCATGCGATTCGGATGTCGACCTAAAGGCTACTTTTGTTTCTCTTTTGAACCCATTGAATGACGATGATTGTGCTGCCATGAACAGTCCAATTACAATACAGGAAATTGAACAGGCAATAGATCAACTACCTTTATCGAAGACACCTGGCCCTGATGGAATTTCAGCCGAGTTTTACAAAACGTTTAAAACTACTCTTTCTCCGATTTTGCTGGATATCTTCAAAACAAGCTATGACATGGAGACGCTCCCACGGTCTTTCTGTAAAAGTCATACGGTCTTGATACCAAAAAGCTCTGATAAAGAAAAACTGCGTAGTGTTGAGGGTTACAGACCAATATCGTTATCAAATGCTGATTACAAAATCTTTGCGAAAGTCCTATCAAATCGGTTGCAATTTGCGATATCGCTTCTTATTGGTCCTCATCAGACATGTGGAATTAGAGGTCGCTCCATACAAAATAATATACACGTCATGCGTACAGTTCTTCAGTACTGCTACAGTTGTCAAAAACAGCTGGCAATGTTGCAGGTAGACCTCGCAAAAGCTTTTGATCGTGTGAGCCATTCATTTCTTTTTTCTCTCCTTGAACATGTCAATATTGGTTCCATAGTACTTAACGGAGTTAGACTTTGTTATAACGATTCTTCGACTCGTCTAATTGTTAATGGTCACCTTTCAAAATCAGTTGCTATTGGCTCGTCTGTAAAGCAAGGATGCCCAATGTCACCACTTTTGTTTGCCCTTTATCTTGAACCACTGTGTTTGAGCATAGTACAATCGAGTCGTATCCGAGGATTCAGTATATTAGGCACTGAAGTTAAAATATTAGCTTATGCAGATGACGTAGCGATCATTTGCACCGATAAACCAAGTGTTGAAAATGCGATATCTGAAATTGAGAAATTTGGCATTGTTTCTGGAGCTCGTTTAAACTCCTCAAAAAGTTTAGGATTATGGTTTGGCTCATGGGGCAGTACGCCGAACCAGTTTGCAGGGGTTAACTGGACTCGCATTCCACCAAAGTACCTTGGTGTACCACTAGATGCGTATAGATTCAGTGCACGCTATTGGAAAGAACGTGTCCCTTTGATTGAACGGCAGGCCCAGGCATTTGTTCCATATCGCCTTTCCATTTTTGGGAGAGCCGAAGCTTGTAATACTTTTTTAGCAACAAAGCTTTACTATGTGCTGCAGCTTATTCATTGTGCTAGGTCTTACGTGCAACGCTTCCATCGTATATTTGCAACGTTCATATGGTCTTCGACTTTTGAGCCCATGCGTCGTGACAACATTTTCAGACAAGTTAGTGACGGTGGTTTGGGTTTAATACATTTGTATCTATGGCAAACAGTTTCACGCTTCTTCTTTTTCCGTGACAATTCCCATCCCATCATTCGTTCGTTCTTGCAAGTTAACTTTGTTAATTGTTTCCCTGACTTGGTTGTTTCCTCAAACTTCTCCGTACGCCCATGCCTGTGGGGATTTATGGAGGAAGTTTACTCTGCTGTTCGATTTCTTAAAGCCCGATTTTCAACAGAATATTTGTATACTGTATCACGCAAAACACTATATAAAGACTTAATATCTATGCTCTTCCCACCTCCGCTGTACCGATCATCATATTTTGATCTTCCAGGCCATGATGTGTTGAAACGAGTGCAAAAAATGTATATATCTCCCAATTCAAAAACATTCTTCTATAAACTCCATTCTGAAACACTCCCTGTAAAAACATGGTTACAAACAAAAGGCATTTTTGTATCCTCGGTCAACTGCCGTCTCTGTGATGTACCTGAAACAATAGAGCACTGCTTCGTGAGCTGCAAAGATGCGATTCTTTTCTGGGATGTCCTTCAGCGAACTCTGCAGAAAGAATTTGAAATTAATTCGTACACTGTTCGTTATTTGATGCCAACACCTCTTGATGAAGTGCCGTACGATATGTTCCTTGTTATTGGTATGCACAGTTTGTGGAAGACGCGAATGCAGGACCGTAACGCAGAGCCGATCACCTCGTCACGTATACATTTCACCCGAATGGTTATTAATTTAAAAGAAGTTTACGACGAACTTGATTTCAGACCGGACTGGTACACAATATTGGCGAGGTGCTTAGCCTCGCCACCTTTTCTGTGCAACACCTGATGAAGAACTCTCCCTGGAATGAAGGACTATAAGTTAGTCTTCCAGTTTTGTGGAAGTGCTTGTACTTTCATTGTCGCTAAGTGTCTGTAGTAGTGTAACTCTACTGTTGTGATACTGTGTACTATTTTCATACGCATTCTATTAAATACCATGATCAAAAAAAAAAAAAAAAAAGAGGCGTGGCTGTGTGGTAGAACACCTGCTTGACACGCAAACGGCCTGGGTTCGATTCTCACTCGGACCCAACATTTTTATTATTTATTTTATTTGCAGCTTTTTAGATTTTTCGGTCACGGACAAGATGATGATTTTTCGCTCACAACCAACGGTGCCGACGCCGACGACGGAATTTCTGCGATACGAGCTCTTTAACGCTATCGCGTTAAAAGGGAGAAGGTTGACACAGGTGCATTCCTTTGCGCCTCCTTGACCTTGCCCCTGTATTTATTTCTCTGCTAAAGCTACTGCTATAGTGTTACATTATATATAATATTATACAAGTATCTACATATTGCTTTTCTCTCTTTTGTGTTTTACTTCTGTCCAGTGGCGCCTGTTGTGGGTCCCTTCTCGTTTCCGGCGAACCTGAAAGAAGGCATGCGGGCCATCGTCACCTGCTCCGTGCTCGAAGGAGACAGCCCAGTACGCATACGATGGCTCAAGGACAGCGCGCCAGTGGCGCCGGACGGCCGGAACGTCAAGGTCGAATCCAGCAACGAATTTTCCTCCACACTGTTCATCAAGCAGGTGAGCAGCGATCTTGACGAATTAATTAATGTCGTTCACCTATCCGCTCCCACTTTATTGCTTTGTGTGTTTCTGGTCATTTGTTCGTTTCGTCGTTCCTTAATTCTCTTCTCCTATCGTCATCAGTCTTTCGGAAATGTTTGCTGGGGCCCTTGACGATATTGGTTGGTCCCACGAGGACGGTTTGCTACGTTTGGTGGCGCTTTCTATTATATTAAACGTCTTGCTTAGCTCGTACTTTATCATTCACTCTTGTAGGGTGTGCATTTCAATTCTTGTCCAATCTTTTTAGTGCTGTTTTTCACTCGTTATCATTCACTCCTTACTAACGGGCATGCAAGTGTTGTGTCCCTCTCAACGGAAATTTTCAGCCTGCTCCCTCGGTATTACTTTTTCGTCCTTTGTGTATGTATATGTGTTCGCACTTCAAATAATAAAAAAAAAATATAATGACAGTTTCGCACCAGTGGCGCAGAGCTTAAAGGAAGAGAGCAGCTTAGTGGCCTTCCTTGTTTGCCTTTCTTTTTTCTTTCTTTCCTTCTTTCTTTCTTTCTTTCTTTCTTTCTTTCTTTCTTTCTTTCTTTCTTTCTTTCTTTCTTTCTTTCTTCTCTTTCTCTCTCTTTCTCTCTGTTACTTGTATCTGTTTCTTGTATCTGTACATCCTGTTGCTTTCTATTTCTTTCTCTCGATTTCTTTCTATTTCTCGCTTTTTCTACCTTTATTTCTTTTTCTTTCTCTCACTCTCTGCTTCTTTCTCTCCCTTTATTTCTTTCTCTTTCCCTCTCTGTCTTTCTATCTTTTTATGTATTTATTTACTTTATTTCTCTCCATTTTTTTCTCTTTCTATTTCTTTAAATCGCTTTCTTTCTCTCTCTCTCTCTTTCACGTGTTTCACGTGCTCCACTTCGCCGGGCAGAGTTTTCGTTTAACGCTCGCACATTCTGCACTCGGCCGTGGGGCTTGCCCAATTCCTGTGGCGCATACCCACCTGTGGTTTTCTTCAGACACCAACGTTTTTACGGCCGGCTTAAGCAGCTCCGCAGTGAAAATAATACTCCGTCAAGAGACAACTCCCTGACGTTGGCGGGGTAACCTATCCGGGCATTCAAAAACTGGGGCCTCCGCATCTACTTGAATGGTTCTAGCGGCAGCTTAAATGCGAAAGGCGTTTTTGTTGTTCTCACGCGTCGTAAGCAACGTGTTGTCCTTCATTGTTTACCTATCTGTACTGTATTACACAGGAGTGAAATCATTGCTGGAAGGTTAGGGAGATACAGATGAGGAGGAGGGTTGAGAGGTTAACCAAAAATTAGCTTCCTTTTGGTAGAAATCACTAAGTCTGGGCTTGGGTGGTCATGAACTAAAGACTCCTCCCCGGAGCTACCATCTCAAATAAATACGCTTGTTCTCACTCTCTCTCTCTTTCTATCCCCGGTGCTCTGTTTATCTGGTCAACTTCGCCTTTCAGTCGCTTTTGCCTAAATTTACCGGTAAAAATGGCACAGCCATAACTTTCTTGTTTGTGTATGCCCTGGTCAGGTTGGCTACCGGCACCGCGGCGAGTACACGTGCGTGGCATCAAATCTAGCCGCGTCCGCAAATTATTCTTCAAACATGGTTGTCAACGGTAAGTGACAGTCTTTATAAGCCTTATCTCAATAATTCAAGTGCCAAAATATGCTTCCTGCTTTGCTTGACTGCGTGTTTGGCTACGGAGCCGCTCAGTAAAGAGTCTAATAATTATGGTCACATAACAAGTCTAGACACGCTTAAACAACGTAGACATCTGCGACACCTACGAAGCACGTATTCGGAAATGAAGAACCGCTCATGTTGCATACGTTTTTACTTATTGAATTATTTGAATATCCTGCAGCAAAACCGCCATTTTCGCTAGTTGGTATCGATTCATCTTGAAAGTAAAGAAGGGGAGGCGCAAAATAAAACAGGGACATAAAGAGGACACGGTCGGTCCCCTCTTTGTGTGTGTTGTTGGTCTCCTCTTTATGGTCCCTGCTTTATTTTGCGCCTCCCCTTCTTTACTTTCGAGATGGTTGAATATCGTTGGTGCTGTTACGCCATCGGTGGGTTCTGCTTTATTCACGTTCCCGTCCTCTCTTGCAAGTACTCCTTAACTCCTTTTTAAAAACTTGTAGTCAAAATTTCTGCTTTTCGATTATTGAATCATCAGCACTTGGCTTACCTTGGTGCTCACTTTCCAAACACCAACACATATCATATTAATGTCGTAACATGTTACAAACCCACGACTGGATAGCTTTTTTCACCTTTCAAGCAAGTGGCAGCTCTACATCGAAACTAGAGCGCGATGCTCCGTCTTACTCTAAATATTAGGCGTTTCTGAAACGTTCACAGTTCGCGTGTTATACGCCCATCCAGAAGCCATGCTACGTCAAAAACATTTATTGAAACGAACGTAGGCCTGGCACAAAGAGTGTGGTTCTCGGTATTCATTAAACAAAGAAGAATTTAAACATTCGCAGTACTCTCCTTCTTGGTGATATAGACATGTTATTCAAGGATTATTTTTATGATTGAGACATAACCACTGTGCTTTTTGTTTTGCTTATTACGTTACGACCTTAGTGCCACCACGGTGGAAAGTGGCCCCACGAGAAAAGGCGGCAGTGGTTGGAGAGAACGTCGTGATCGATTGTCAAGCCGAAGGTTTCCCTCCGCCCAGGATATGGTGGGAGAAATCATCAGGTGGGTCATCGCGCGTATAACCGACGAGCGATTGAAAACAGCGCCACCTATGAAATGAAGTTAGTATTGATGGTGTGGCTTCAAGTGCCAGACCTCACGCGTCTTAAATATGGCGTGAAGGCATAGAGAGAGAGCGAGAGAGAGAGAGAGCATATATTGCGGTAGAAAAAGCTCAGGTGTCGGTCTGGATCCAAGTTCTGACCTCCCACTAAATGTTCAGGAAAGGGAATGGGTGCAAAGAAAAAGAGAGAAAATGCTTTACATATTAATAATATCAATTGTCGGGTTTAACGTCCCAAAACCACGATATGATTATGAGGGACGCTGTAGTGGAGGGCTCCGGAAACTTCGACCACCTGGAGTTCTTTAAAGGGGTCATGAACCACTTTTCCAAGTAATGATATAATGACCTCAGTATCGGAGTTTACTGCCTCCCGAATCGATTGCCGCAAAATTTCTCGAATCCGTCAAGAATGAGCGGAGTTACGGGGGTTTAGCGCACGCTCTCAGCGCTTTCTCTCTTTTCTCGTGCCGACGAGCGCACTGGAAGCTACATAGGGAGGGATGGCACGGGGGAAAGAAGTTACGTCAGTGCGCGTCGTTAAACGCGATCGCTCTCCCGCTGTGATTCGCGTGCGCGAGTGCGGCTACCATGTACTGAGGAGTGCGGCGCCGGCAAGTGGCGGCACCCCGTGGCAAGAAGCGCATCTGATCCGAACGCCGCTCTCGATTTACGTCGGCTATCGGCCAATAAGCATGCTATGTCTCTTGCAACGTAAATTGGCAGATCCGTGACGTCAACGTGCAGACGCCCCGCCCACCAACGAGAGTGAGAACCGGCCTCTGTTTGAAAAGAGGGTGCCTTGGGAAACGGCAACTTCGCGCTCCGCTTGCGGCCTTTACGCGGCGCGCACGACTATAATAATTGGCAGAGCAGTTCATAGACGTGTCAGCTTTCCACAGGATGCGTTTTTTCGACAAGCCCAAAAGGTGCTTCATGACCCCTTTAACGTGCACCTAAATCTAAGTACACGGGCCTCAAGCATTTCCGCCTCCATTGAAAATGCAGCCGCTGCGGCCGGGATTCGATCCCGCGACCTTCGGGTCAGTAGTCGAGCACCATACCACTAGATCACCGTGGCGGGTTTCTTTAACATGTTAGAATGTAGATTGTAGCGAAAAAAAAAAGCTTGAACATTCAAAGGGCCAATTCGAGGGGTATATATCCACCTAATAGCCCAAAATTGGACCGGTCTCGGGCGGTTCACTGGGGGGGCCTCCTAACCATAACTTAGACGAACCTGTTAACCGCGTTGTTTCGGGAATTATACCATGAGGCCAAACATAAATTATGCAATAATAGAGGAGCCACCCTAGAGCTTATACTCTGACTGCGAAATAGTTCAGAAGATAATTGAAGACCCCCAGGATGAACTTGGGGCACGGTGGAGGAACGCACTGACTAGCTCAGATCTGCAGGAGCAACATTGGGCGATCCAGCAAGCCCGCGAAGTTACCGAGAGAGGGGGTCTCTACTGCCCCCGGCACGGCCCAGATCCAGGACATCAATTTGCAGGATATTCAATAAAGTTGTCTTACTCACACTCAGTCAAAGAGCGACGACATTATGCAACCAAATGCTTCGTCTAGACATACTTTGACAGAGGCATGAGGTCTGTGTTCGGGAACATGATACCCGGGCTTATTTCAGCCGCAAGACCGTCCGAGTACAAAGTGATCATCAGCAACTCTCACATACATGCCCTTGAAAACGGCTCGCTCATGGTACGCGAGGCCGAGCGCAACGACACCGGCTTTTACCTCTGCCAGGCCAGCAATGGCGTCGGTTCTGGAATCAGTAAGGTCATCGAACTCAAAGTGCACGGTGAGTGTCGGGCATCGATATGTCGTTGAATTGTCAGCGTAAACACGGATGCATAGCAATGTAGGCACAGTAGATTAGAGTTAGACGATTGTTCGCGAAGTTTTGTGCTAATGATTGCACGCGTACGCGCTTCACGCGCGGTAGACGACTTTTGATTGGTCATATGTCAGTGAAGTGCATGTAAAAGCTGATGTTAATCTAAACAAGTCCGAAACGCCAATGAACGCGGTACTGGCCTGTGTGTTTGGTCGCCTTCACTGGCACCAAGTGGCTCGAGCTTTTGTTATTTACAGCCACATGAAATGGACAGTGTGATAAGGCTGCAAAAGAAGGCGTAATTGAACTGTTCTTTTGTTTAAAATGCAGAAGTAACAGGGAAGCAAATAAAATTTGAAGACGGGGAAACTTCCAGCGGTGAGAGTCGGGCTCGCACCTTCGTTATTAGTTATTACGCTTCCAATTGAGGTATAACAGAACGGCTGTCTCTACGTCAACTTTCTAGGTGTTTGTTTCTCTGCTATACTCGTACCATTATAACTCTTAAAGCGCCACAGCATACAGAATTGCGGTGCACATTCGGCTAGATGAATCTCCACCCTGGCTCTTTCGCAAGCACTGACCTCTCACACTTACATGTTGTTGTTTTTTTGTTTTTCTTTATCCTGGCAGTGTCAGCCCACTTTAAAAACGCATTCAACTCGAAGACTCTCCGCAAAGGCAACACAGCTCGCATCAAATGCGAAGTTTTCGGCGAGAAGCCACTGACCATCTCATGGAGCAAAAACGGTCAATCGATATCTGCGAAGCAAGATCAACGGTAAGATTGTCACATAGAGTCCGCAAAGAGAAATGAATCGATTACTTCAAAGGCAATGCCCACTTTCGCTGCGAGCGGCCCACATAGTCACCAATGCGAGCTCAGCAAGCTTTCATTTTTATAGCGAAGCTTTTAGGCGCCCGTTCCTGCGTTTAGCGACGTCGCCGTTGGCGTTGGCGTTGTCGGCGTAACCTGTAGAGCGATATAACGATATAACGAACAAGGACGAAAGACAGCGAACGCGTAGTCTGCCGATATCACAAGCCACTGGCCTCTAACCTCGCTTTCTTCCTCCGCCACGCGCGCTGGCCCCCTCGGTCGGAGCTCGTGTGCATGAAGGGCTGGCACGTGCACTGCGGCTGGTTTCGCTTGTCGTAACGGGGCTGTCGGCGTTTCGCTTCGTTCGCGACGCCTGCAATGCAAAGAGTGGTGTGCATATGCAAAGAGCGCTGGCAGTTTTAGGGGCGAAGCTCCTTAAGGCGGCACCCGTTCGTCCCTCGAAGTCGTCGTCGTAGTGCGTAACCAGTCTTACGCTTTGACCTCCTAGGTGGTACCGGTGGGAGATTTTTCCTGTGCGTTGTTGAACAATAAAAAATTCGCAGCGGTAGCTAAAAGCCGACTTCTTCTGTCTCTCATTCCCAATAGCAGCCATTCTTTACCTCCAAGGTAGTGCGTGGTGAGATTTCTCCTGTGCGTGATTAAACAATAAAAATTTTGTTCAAAACGCCGTTGATTGATGAAATAAACCAACGAAAGACGCCAGATGTTTTGTAAAAGCAAAACAGAAGAACGCCAGATGTTTCTAAAGCAAAACGAAAAGACGCCAGCTGCTTAACGAAAGACGCCAGATGTTTTCTAAAGCAATGGTTTTCTAAACAATGAAAATTCACAGCGTACATGTAAAATTAAAGTGACCTGCAAGTCGTCATAACTCATCGAACCTTTAGTATAAACGCGCCCGATCTCACGTCGGTGATGATGTACTGGGCAGAATTCACGGAAGATTCACGGTTTACCGATGAACCTCTGCAGCTTCGCCCACTCATCATCATTCACTCCGTGGATATGCTATGATTTTTTGTGACAATATGTAACAAATTTTACATTGCTACAACTGCGGATAGCCAAAACTTCAAACACAGTTGGCGTTGCCCCAACATGAAGGTGCGCTCAGAATTCGAATTAGGGAGTATCGTAATCGTCGGTGAATTTTTTTCACTCTTGATTGTTTCTATTCATTGAGAACAATACTAAATGCTCGTGCGGGGACCGAGTGGCGATTTTTCACACAAATTTTTCTTAACAGATTAACACTAAGAATTAAAAAAATATACAGGTTTGCATGAAAAATACGGCACAGAAAAACAGGGCGATCAGCGGCATATCGAAGCAAGTATTTTGCGAACTATACGTATACTTTTTCGTAGAATTTAATAGAGTGTTACGCACAGAGAAAGAAGTGCAAAAAAAAGGCAAGTTTGAAGAACGCCAAGCTGGAAAAAAAGGTGCATAGCTGTTGGCAGCTGTCGAAAGTGCAGAATGTGATTGGTGTTGTTTTGTGTTTCTTCTTGGTGTGGCTTTGTGTTTTGTGTTTCTGTCGTATGTAAAATTGAAGTGGTCACAGGAAGCTCATTTGTCCAACGATAAATTGAATGAATACCACTTGCGAGTATACTTCTGAGTTTTAGATGAAATGCCATATTTAGGTACGTCAGTATACTTTGCATGTTGTAAGTAAAGTTGCTTAAAAAGCTGCAGCGTGGTTACGCGATTCAGTTGCATCTTTTGGAAAAAGCAACGTTACCGAATAAACGTCTCACGAGTGGTGTAAATATTATTTGTAATGACTCTTGGCACGAACATAATTAACCTAACCGTAACGTTGCACCGTTTTAGGTACGAAATAAAAACCAGCGAGACCGAAGACAGCGTCCAATCACAACTGGAGATTCATGCCGTCGACCGGAGAGATTCGGCACTGTTCGCATGCCATGGGAGCAACGAGCATGGCAAAGATGAAACTAGGACGCAGCTGATTGTGCAAGGTAAGCGCCCATAAACTCTAAGAACCATGACTCTCTTTTTATACACGTGGGAGTCGTATGTGTAGTACTCCCTTTAGAGAGGAACGTTGACCCTCTTTAGGAGAGTCGTGACTCACTTTCCAAAAGTGAGTCAATGCACGACTCTCCTAAAGAGCGCCAACTTGCCTCTCTAAAGGGAGTGCCACACACGTGACTCTTACATGTATGAAAAGAGAGTCAAAGGACACCTTTTTTTTTATTAGAGTGTAGTGTGACCACGTCTACGGCTGGAATACTCAAGAAGGGGGCAGTTAAGTGCCAACGCAACGATATGTTTATGTAGTGCGCCGTAGTATAGTGGAGGACTCCGGAGGTTTTGACCACTTGGGGTTCTTTACCCAGATAAACAGATAATGTTTGTCCAATAAGGAGAATGCTGAGGCTTAATTAGAACTCAATAATATTCAAAGCGGAAGTTCCAGCAGACTGACAATTTTTTCCCGTCATTGAAAACCATCAATGTTGAACAATCTCGTTACTCGACGTGTTTTTTTTTTATTTGGTGTTTAGCACATGCTGTCGCTTTTGTATAGCACCGGCGACTTCATTTCACATATAATAGGACACGTTAAAATCACAGCAACTAAAAGAAAAAAATACATAAAAAGCAGCTAGGCACAGTTCATGTAAATCCGATCACAGAACAACACGAAAACGAAAAACACACAATACGTGTTTGTTTTTAGCGTTTTATGCAGCACTGACTGTTCCTTTCACTTCGTTTTAAGGTATGCTGTCACATTTCCCCTATATAGACAATTTTATTTTCGGTACGCCGATAATCGCTGATCAGTGATCACTAAACCAATTAAAGACAGCGGCACACGAAAGACACCTGAAAGTACGCAAACTGTTCGTCTCTCAAATTCGCAGAAGCTCCTGGGGCTCCGTTCAACGTGCGGACTTCCGACGTCACAAGTCGGTCTATGACAGTTTCATGGGACCAGCCTTACACGGGGAACAGTCCTATCTCTGCCTATCGAGTGCAGAGCAAGACTTCAGGGAGTACGTCATGCTTTACTTTAAATCCATTTAATATGCAGGTTTCTTACCGTCAACCCATTCATGTTCACCGTGTTTATGACCTGATGTCCGCAGCTCTTTACTGGAGTGTACGATAAGTACCGCATCTCTTGCATGGCGAACACCAGTTCTTAAACATTCCACATTGTTAAAGAACTTAGAAGTTCTTCGGGAAACTTCCATGTTCCTAGAAGAATTTGGGAGTTTTTACCAAAATCCCACATATGCAGCAGGCACCAAATTTGCTGGGCCGTACTCTTTAACGTAATGGTAGGGCAGGCTAATAACTTTCTGACCGGCTATATCCTGAAGCAGTAAACGTTTTCTTTCACCAGTTCAGGAGTGACAAAGCAGAATTCACACGCAGCAAATCTCATGTGATACATGTTGTTATTTACGCATATATAGATGGATATGATCTACGAAGTCTTGAAGTTCGAATGGCACAACCAGCGATCGCTTATCCCGAAACCATAAATAGCGCAACATTCATTTTCTTTCAGCCAAATGGAGTGGAGACATCCAGGAAAACAAACTTCAAGGAAGAGTGACTACGCTTACTCTTAGGGATCTGCGTCCAGTCACCACGTACATCGTAAGGATACAAGCAGAGAACACCTTAGGTGCTGGAGAGTTCAGTCAAGAAATACAGGTCACAACCGATGAGGAAGGTGAGCAGTATTTCGAAAACATTGCTTCGGAATATGAAGTTCAGTACTGCGTAGTAAGCAAAATTGCGAGCGTTTTACAGTTACTGCGATTTCGTGAAACCTTTCGCTATTATTCAGTTAACGCTGCCCCCTATCAAGTTATGTGGAAGTACTTGCATAAAAAGATAAGCAAACATGTATCCCTCGGCTGAATGCGCGGTCACTACGACATAAAAGGTTATGCCGCTAACAGTCTATTGAAACGCACACTAAACACGAAAGGGTTTGGTAGGCGACTTCTTGGATTCGTCATTATACCTAACGTAGATGGTTACTGACGGGTTTGAAGGGAAGCTTATTTGCCGAAGCGCAAATCGAGGCTTCAGGCAGCAGGCGCTCATGTGACGCGCTGATACTGGTGCGCAAATTTTGCTAAGAGAAATGCTTAATGACGAAACGTTGAGGATTTCACACGTCTGTTCCGGCTACCTTTCTTAATTGAATAAGGTGTAGTCCGTGATTATAGTTATCTAGAATGCCGAGAAGGAGCTGTACTTACTAGCCGAGACATTCAGCCTTTGAAGCAATACAAGGTATCCTATCTTTATAAACTTTGATTTTCGTCACTCTGACCTTTTCTTGAGTATTTAATACCTTTTCTAGCATCTATTGTAGCGGTGCCACATATTTCATTTACTTGTCAATTCAGTTTTTAAGTAAACTAATCCGAAGTTAGGGTATGGAAATATTTACAGTATCTGCTGTGTTAGAATGCCGTTGCAGTGTGACGGAAAGAAGATTACTTGAAAGAGCTCGTTTTACTTTGTTAGACACAATATTAATGAGAACTAACACATTATAATGCCAACGCAGGTATAGGGGATGTTATTTGTAGTAATTAGGATACAAATCTGAAGAAAGAAAAGTGAACGAAAAGATAACTTGCCGCCAGCAGGGACCGAGCCTGCGATCTTTCCTTCATTCATAGCGAGGGTCTCGTTCTGGCAGACTTGATGCCTTCAGGTAGTATGCGTGGTATTATTGGTCAGCTTCCAGCTCGTAAAAAAGATCACGTGCTACGTGACGCCAACAGGCAGAAAAAGAGTGTTCCACACTCGCCGCCATGGCTGCGATCGGCGCTAACACTCCTAGGTTTAAATGCACATATATATATATATACCCCATAAAGTGAACGGAGGGATGATCGCCGCCGTAGCTCAGTGGTAGAGCATCGGACGCGTTATTCGAAGGTCGCAGGATCGGTCCCTGCCGGCGGCAAGTGATCATTTCGTCCACCTTTCTTTCTTCACATTTATATCCTAATTGCTACCAATACCATCCCCTATACTTTCGTTGGCATTATTGTCTGTTAGTTCTAATTAATTTTAAAGTGTGACGTAAGAGTATTCAATCTAGCACGAAACCTCGTTGTCACAGCGGTTACTAGGTTTACTTTTTTAGAAATATCGAACTATGTGCGCGTAGAGGAATTCAGAGCGGAGTCCACAAAAGCTTATCACTTCGTTTTTATTTCAGCACCCGAAGGCCCACCACTGAATGTTCAAGCTTCTCCAGCGTCATCAACATCTCTGAAGGTATCCTGGCAGGTAAGCTATACAACGTCGCTTTTTTATTAGATTGTCTTCATTGTTTGCGAGTAAGCTCATATCACTAATCAAGTGCCCGAAGCAACGTTGATCTTTCGTTGAAGAAAATGGTCCGGATATACACTTTGACTGTAGGCTGTAACTTTTACTGCGTAATTTGTATTTGTATAGGTAGGTGCCTTGTAACCTCAAAAACAATCTTATCAATTTGAAAACGGATCCCGATAAGCATGTTCAATATCCGTGTGTCCATTAACTACGGAGGTGTAATGCCTCTGCAGCGCATATCAGTCAAGTCGCGTTCAGTATTCATAAAAACGCTCAGTAAACTATGTGCGCAGTGAATTACCTAGCGGGCACGCGTTCTTTTCATGCATATAGGTACTAGTGTATTGCCTGTCTTATCTTTTTTTTTAATTTCCACTTTCTCTCTATCACACCTAAGGTGCAGTACGTCTAGAGTTGCTTGTCAAGCTTGTTGGCAGCTTAACCTCGCTAGCTTGATGCATATGCCTCCTAAGAACAAATATATGAATGTGTTTTAGAAGCTAATAAAAGCAACAAAAATTGTCTTGCCACTGGTAGTAGCTAAAATGGATACCAAGCTGACAGCTTTAATGTAAGAAGAAACGCTTGTACTGCAGCCGCCTAAAAGAGAGTACCAGAACGGCCTGCTGAAGGGATACTACGTTGGTTACAAGAAGCATGGCAGTTCGGATACGTATACATACAAGACCGTGGACACAACGGGCAGCATCAGAGAAGAGGTTGTGCTTACTTCACTGCAGCGTTCCACAAAGTATGCCGTGCTCGTGCAAGCATTCAACGAAAAAGGAACGGGTCCGCCGTGCGAGGAAATACACCTTGAAACTTTCGAGAACGGTGAGTTGTTTTCATTTGATACTGCAATAAAGTTATCTTCTAGGAGGAAATCTTTGTGTGCTTTCCGATACTGGCGTTTATATTTTACCAAAGAGGATGTTAAACACACTAAGCAAATCCCGTGTAAAACACGGGAGCAAGAAAAAAAACTAATCACGTGACTGACTGCCTAGCGATGTAAGGATAGTGAGGATGCCCTCCCCTCTTGAATGTTCAAACCCTGAGGGTAAACTAAATAAATAAATAAATAAATAAATAAATACCTGGCGAATACGAATTTCATAAGGTCATTTTACTTTTGCCACTGTACGCAAGCATAATTTAAGCCCCTGTACGTGATTCAGACATTTAGAAGAGAATGAGCGCCGCAGACATCCGGGAGAGTGACATTTTTTATCTATGCCCCACGTCCTCTGCCCCACAATGCCATATTGCAACATGCGCTAGTGCAACACCTGTGTAAACTAGATGGACAACGATAAGTGCTATTTGATGCTGTTTTGCAGATCCACCCCCACCACCCACGTTAAGCGTCTTCAGCACGAGCTCTACGTCCATTCAGCTGCAGTGGAGCCCGAATGAGGGCGAAGATACGTCTATAATAGGTACGTTGTAACGATTTTTTAGTAAGTTATGCACTCTATTTCTCTCTTTGCCGTCTTTTGTCGGAAGTCGCCCTCGTACTCGTACCTACAAAGAAACGCAGCTGGAAAAAACTGCAAGCGCCTGCAGCTCTGTCTGTGCGCGTGTGCGTGTGTGTGTGTGTGTTTGTGTGTGTGTGTTTGTGCGTGTGTGCGTGTGCATGTGCGCGTGCGTGCGTGCGTGCGTGCGTGCGTGTGTGTGTGTGTGTGTGTGTGTGTGTGTGTGTGTGCGTGTGTGCGTGTGTGTGTTTGTGTGTGTGTGTGCGTGTGTGTGTGTGTGTTCACTTAAATGATGTTAGATCTCATTGACGCTTTGCATATACGTGAGTGTGACACCTATAATAGCAGCGTTTCACTCAGCATCGAAGTTCTTTCTTGTTGTTTTCCAATGCTTGAGAATCTTTGTAGCAATTGCACATATCTGGCCCTCGGATGGCGGGCAAAACGTTTCCCTTTTTTTGCCTAATGCATTTTACGACCTCGATATCCCAGCTCTCGATTCGCTCATTTTCCTCATATCTGTAATAAGTACGAACCGACGAAATATAAACTTTGTCTTGGGTGGCCTTTCCTAGAGCTGTTACGTCATGCTTTCAGGTTACTATATCTACGTGAAGGTTCAGCACGGCACCTGGGAAGAGCATCAGGTTTCGGCTCATCAGACGACGCACACTTTTCAAGACCTTCTTTGTGGAACCAATTACCAGTTCTACGTCGCCTCGTACAACAAGATGGGCAAAAGCGATCCCAGTGAAGTGATTTCAGCAAAAACTCAAGGATCACGTAAGCTATACACGAACTTTTTCTTATTGTGTGACGTTAAACATCTTTTTTTTTTTGCTTTGAAGATTTTCTACCATTGAGAAATATTTGGAGTTATACGTCAATGAAAACGTGAGCATGAGTCTGTTAGAAGCGTAATTGCTTGCTTGCAGTGATTCTTATTCACTGGTCTCCATGGAATTGAATACGTTAGCAATAGTTTACTGACGCACATTACTAATTTACGCAAGACAACTTGCGACACCTATTTTATTTGTGATTCGCTCAATGAATGATATCTTTTAATGTTAACCCGTTCACTGTGGAACTCGTTGTACTGTGGTCGAGTGTATGACAGCGTAAATAGTAAGGGGAGTTGCCAGAATTTTTTTTAGGGGCGAAGCTCCTTATAGCGGCACCCGTTCGTCCCTCGTAGCGTAGTATGCAACCAGTCTTACGCTTTGACCTGCAAGGTGGTGCCGGTGGGAGATTTTTCCTGTGCATTGTTGAACAATAAAAAATTCGCAGCGTTAGCTAAAAGCCGACTTCTTCTGTCTCTCATTCCCATTAGCAGCCATTCTCTACCTCCAAGGTAGTGCCTGGTGAGATTTCTCCTGTGCGTGACTAAACAATAAAAATTTTGTTCAAAACGCCGTTGATTGATGAAATAAACCAACAAAAGACGCCAGATGTTTTGTAAAAGCAAAACGAAAGAACGCCAGATGTTTCTAAAGCAAAACGAAAAGACGCCAGCTGCTTAACGAAAGACGCCAGATGTTTTCTAAAGCAATGGTTTTCTAAACAATGAAAATTCACAGCGTACATGTAAAATTAAAGTGCGCTGCAAGTCGTCATAACTCATCGAACCTTTAGTATAAACGCGCCCGATCTCACGTCGGTGATGATGTACTGGGCAGAATTCACGGAAGATTCACGGTTTACCGATGAACCTCCGCAGCTTCGCCCACTCATCATCATTCACTCCGTGGATATGCTGTGATTTTTTTCGAACGAGAGAGGGGGGGGGGGGGGAGTCCTCAGCACCAGCGGCGCCTAAGCGTCAACGGGGCAATGCTGGCTAACAAAATTTTCTCGCATTTACCGCTGTGTCGCCACTAAATCTATAATGATGTGCGCTGCGTCTCTCTCCCCCCCAGAGCTAGGGGCGCCTAAGCGTGACGCTGTGATAAGTGTCAACGAGACAACACTGACTAACATTTTTTTTTTCTCGCATTTACGTCTATGTCGCCACTGAATTTATAATGATGTGAACTGTGTCTTTCTCTGTCCTCAGCGCCAGTGGCGCCTAAGCGTGACGCCGTGATAAGTGTGAACGGGACGACGCTGACGGTGCACCTGAGCAGCTGGAGCACTGCGGGATGCCCGATCCAGTCGTTCACAGTTCACTACCGCATACAGGAGGAAGACTACGACTGGGTGCTCGTGTCCGACGCTATCCCGGCCGAGCAGAAAGTGCTTGTGATTTCGGGGCTGCTGCCAGGAAAGTGGTACCTTCTGCGGGTGGCAGGCCACAGCGAAGCCGGCACAACAGAACAGGAATACACTTTCAGCACGCTTACGAAAACGGGAGGTACTGCTCGCTTTTTCATCACTTCCATGTTATACTGAAGGGTGACGTTTAAGGGGGGGGGGGTGCTTGAAATAGAACAAATTTTAGTAATATGCGTTTGGAGCTCCATGTCACGCGAGGTTGCTGAAAATTGTGACGCACCGCTGTCACAATGCAATACTTTTAAGCTGCAATCACATCATTTGAGAAGGAAACAATTAACTTTAGAGGGGCCCTGCAACACTTTTCCAAGCAATCATCGAATGCCTTCAATAAAGCAGTTTTACGAAGAAGTTTGCGAATTGACTGCCGAATTTGTTTTTAATCCGTCAAGTACGAGCTGAGTTACAGGAATTTGTCGCACGCTCTAGGCTCTTTCTCTCCTTTCGTACCAGCGAGCGCGCTGAAAGCTACGCAAGAGGCACGAGGGGAGGGGCGGGAGGGGGATGACAAGGGGCAAGGAGCTACGTACGTTCGTCAGCGCGTCATACTTGAGCACTTTCTTTTCTTTTTTTTTTTTCTTCGAACGTGCGGCTTACGTGCAGTGTCATCGCGAGCGAGAGCGTGAACATGTCGCAAAATAACGCGGCGGCCGCGGTAACTTTGCCGCTCACGATGCTCAAATCAGCCAATGGCCGGGGACTTTGAGTTTATGGAGCGCTCGTTTAAGTTTACGCCATCATTTGTCGATGAAAGAGTGAGCGATTTCTAGATGACTTTGAGAATTAATTGTAAATTCCAGGTGATGTGCTGCACTGTAATGTTTGGCTTCCATGTTCTCAGGAGCCCCCACTACCGATCGGCAGCGTTTTCTGACCTTGCCGAAAAAGCCTTGCCGGGCCCCTTTAATAAAATAAGGCTTCTTCGTTCCCGTTGGTGGAGCCCCTTGTCCAGGGTCGCACTGGCTATTGCGGCTCGCCGAGCATGGTCAAGGGTCGCCAATAGGCTTCCTAAGTCCAGTTCGGAGAGTCGCGCTTCCCACGACCGACTGATAAGTGTGTACTTAACCGCTTCACTTGAAGCAGTCACACCATCATGGGGAAGTTTACGAAGGGGAAATGTGCGCTACTAGATCAGTGCAGAATACTACACCAGTACCACATCAGTGTAGCCCACATCAGTGCAGAGAAATAATACGGGTACAACTGCATTACATAGGAGTGGCATCACTAATTGGATTTACTAGTAGTGTCACCAGTCACCACAAAGGGGCACTACATTGGCATGGCTGAGCTAATAAAGCGGATATCAAGGAGAATTGAATATACATTTCTTTATTGTTTTTTGATCGGATAAACGGTGCGTGTGGTGTGTAGTGCCGCCTTTGATGTCCTTTCTGGTTTCGCACTATAGGTACAACAGTGTACTCCTTTCAAATGACTTTCGTATGGGAATATTCTTGACCCGAAGGTAGCGGGTTTGATCATAGGCGTCCGCAGGGTTCCCCTTCAAGGGGGGGGGGGGGGAAGGTTCGTCGCAGCGCCCCCCCTCCCAATTATGTCAATGTATGGCGCTGACTTTGCGCGCCCCCTCTTAGGTAAATAGCCCCCCCCCCCCTGCCCACCCCGTGCGCACGCCTATGGGTTTGATCCCGGCCACAGCGGTCGCACTTGCGGTGGAGGCGAAAATACTAAAGGCGCGTGTGTTTAGATTTAGATCCACAATAGGCCAGGTGATCGAAATTTCTGGAGCCCTTCACTACGGTGTGCCTGGTAATTGTATGGTGGTTTTTGTATATGAAACTCCAGCAATATTTTATTATATTAAAGGATTGGCTTTCCCATGCAGATTAAGAACAACACTTGCATTCTAACTACAGTTGTCTCAATTTATCTAGCTAAAAGAAGAGTTAGGCACCTGGCGTTGGTTACGATTAGCGTCATGCCGCTCTCTGTTAAATAGTGTGCTATAAAGTACACCCCACTCAAAAAGAAGGAGCCAAAAGACCGTAGATGTTCCTGTTCTACTTCTTTTATTTGTTACAGCGAGCATTCCACCGCTGAACAGCCTTGAAAGCCGGCGGCCCGCCTTCTACAAGAGCGTCAGCATCATGGTACCCCTCGTGTGCGTGGCGGCGATGCTCGTTCTCATCGTGGCTGTGCTTGCTTTCATCATACCCCGGAGACGTAGACAGGCGACGCCTCATCACTACAGAGGTAAGGAACGATTACACTAGTCTAATGCGCGGGCTTTATACGTGGGAGATGTTTCACGTCACCTAAGAAAGCGGCCTAGCGCGCATCAAATAAACTTGAAGGCACTGTGCACCTCACATAGGGCAATTCTATCTAGCCTAACGTCACCGTGTGTATACATTGTTGACAGTGTTGTCTAGATGGTTATGTCATGTCTGTGGGTGGTAATTCATCCACATGAAGTATGTGGCCCCTGCTGATTTCAGAATATCAAATAGAGGGACACTATTTTTGTATTTTTGGGACGTCATATTGGAGTGTCATGCTGCTATTCAAACTGTATACTGCATGTGTTGCATATTTGTTCTGGTGTTAATGGGAGAAGGCTGTTTTATTTGCAATTTTTGGACCGTGTATGTTCTTTGTTCGATTCCTCTAAGAGCTGAACAGTATCCGGTGACTTATTTGAGCGCCGACATCTCCTTACATCATTCAATAAAGAAAAAAAAAGGTCTCATAGCGAATGCACGTAATAATAAACGTTTAAAATTCTTTCCGCAAACTAAACGCAGCTATTATTGGGAAATAAACTTATATAAAGCACTCTTTGTATGGGTCGCGTCAGCAAACCGCAAATTCGCAGCTTCCGTGTTCCTTTACTCGGCTGGAACGTATTCATTTTAATGTTTAGGCACTGAATTTTTAACCATCCAATTTGCTGGCTAATTGAAAGATGATATACGTGATGCGCTTTTTCTGAAGGTGATTCGTTATGGTACGCTCCGTGAAAGATAAATCGGTGACATCGTGCACATATCCATGTTATTTGTTGCGCTGTACTCTATAGCAAGCATGAACATAACGTGTTGGTAATTATAAACTGCATCGCGTATCTGCGCAGACCCATGCCCAGATGACAAGAACATGGAGGCCCTGAGCCTTTCCATATTGAAACAGACGGGAGAGCACATGGAAACTGCTAGCCCCGGCAAGGAACCGCTCTACTATCCATCCCCTTACGCAATGGGCCGAGTGCAGACACTGAGTAAGCAAGGCGTTGGTCCCTCAGACGCCGAAGCTGCCGCTGCAGCTGCGCAAACACTGAAGAGGGCGAGAAGGGAGCACATCTACGAGGTACCTTACCCGAGATGGGTGCGTTTTCACTTTTATTCTATCGCACTGTTTGCCTTTATCATTTGCCGATATATCGCAGTGCGCCTAGCGTCGACACGAGCGCATGCGCATCTGATGGAACGTAACCGAAACCCGACACTAGTAACCCTTACGAAAATTCCATATATAGACCTATATAAAAATTCCCATATATGGCTACATCAGAAACTGGGCATATCAGGTCATATATGAATGTTCCCCATATATGTGCCATATATGGCCCGGTATGCCCAATTCCTGATACACCCATATAGGGATGAGGCCTATATATGGATGCAAGCCATATATGGCTTTATATGGTAGTTTCATATATAGATGATTGCTATATATGGATTCAGCTTGTGTGGCCGGCATAAATTATAGCTGCACAAATTATCGTACAGCTATAAAGGTTGCTGCCTGATAATTAATGATGCCCCCAAAGGTCTGCCGTGGCTGTCGTGTTTCCAACGCAATGGTTGCATCCTCAAAATATTATTGCTCAAAATTATTTTCAAAACATTATTGCTCAAGTTTTCCTCAACACTGGGCATTTAAAAAAAAATGGAGGTCACCATAATCCTTGACTTGGGTATCTGGTAGTGGCACTCGCACGTAGGCGTTCGCGTGCCCTGTTGTATTTCGTGGTTAACATCGTGTTTCGTCGCACTGCCAAAGCGGATCTCAGAGGCCACGTAGAAAAAAGCGCATGGTTGAGATCTGCTCCGTCAGGTGCCGCAACGATACCAGCGGCTCGCAGGAAAACCGCCTGCTCTTTCATTGAACGTATTCAACTTTCATTAGTTATCCTGACAGTGAATTGACCCTTATCTTGAGTACAGTTATGCTCAGATGTCATATATATATACAATATAACTGTTAACTTCAACCAGGGCCATTGATTTCGTACCAGTATTATTTTTAAAGGAATTTTTCTGAATATTTGGAAACCTAGACTTAAGTGATCCACCTGAAGTTCTTGGAAGAGAAACAAGAGTGCCACTAACAAATTGAAAGATGGGCAAAACTGTGAACAAAAAAATTAACGCGTGTAAAAAAATCCACGCATATCCACGAAGTGAATGATGATGAGTGGGCGAAGCACTGGGGATCGTTCGGTAACCGTGTGTGTACAGTTATATACAATGTGTTTTATTGGTCATAACTCGTATGTCGTGTTCAGTTGTGGATTCCGTTTTGCCTTCATTATTACTGCTTTGTGGTCCGCGAAATGTAGAGCCAACAGTTCTTCGATCGGATCTAGCCTGAAGTTTGCAAAGACGAGGTCGCGCGACGCCGCGCCCGAGAACGGTCTATTTTGGGACCATGTGCGCGCTCAGACGCGCGCTCTGTAGACGGTTTTGCGCATGTTGTCACCTGTTCACCGATGCGCTTTTTTCGAGCAGCTTTCGAGCGGCGCCACGCCGAGTACGGTCTCTCTTTAAGCCATATGCGCGATACGCTCTCTCTGTTTTGCAGCTGCGCTTTGACTGCAGACTACGGCGGACGGATGGACATTGTGAAGTCTCAAGGTGCTTCGCCCCTAATAGTTGACCTGTGCGTTCACATCGTCGCTCTTTCTTCACTGCGTACTTCGTATAATACGTTCTTGGACGTGGATAGGCTTCATGGCATGACGAACTAGTTGTGAACGTATACTCTGTGAACTTAAATTGTGTGCATAGCGATCATAAGGCTGGAAAGAAACCTGTTACATTAAGTTGACCAGTAACGTGGGTCGTAGTATATACGTATATATTGCCTATTTGTATACGCTAGTGCGGAAAATTGGTTACGTCTTACGCGATATTTGTCCGGTCAAATTCACAGATTGAAGAGGAAAGCTACCCTCGCGTGGCAGATGGTCCAAATGAACACGTACCGAATATATACCAGACACCTAAAAAATCAGGTAAGTGATCCAACACTATATATAGACGAGCTGAGTACTACTGCGCACGTCTCTATAAAGTTGCTGTCTGTTGTGAAATACTTATGTTACCGCTTGCTTTAGTTGCTATTGCATAAAACACATTACTGTTTGGAGTGAGCGAGGCTATAAAAGAGGCTATATGCATTTCTTTCTTTGAATAACAGCGATGACAGCAAATATGAACTCGCGCTCCACAGCACATATGACAATCGATGGAAGACGAATACTGAGGGAACGAGAAAGAAGCCACAGAACAGCTTTCAAGTCCTCGAGTCTGGCATCGGACGGGTGAGTGCTTGACTTATTAGAAAACAAAAGAAATGTGGTTGCGCAAGTTGTCACCGATAAAAATATTATAATCTACAGAATCGCCAGAATCGCCTATATTTATCCACCGACTCCTCGGATGAATTCGCAAATACTGATATTGGCGTGTTACATTACCATGCGATGGGAGTGGCGTTGCCGGTGCACCTTTTCAGTAAGATATGTTCTGATATTTACTTTTCCTGTTTTTTTTTCTTGCGCAAGTTTTCGAAAAATAAGTCTGAATCACTGTAATGTATCACGCAGGAATCACTGTAATGTTTGCGCACCTTTCTATGAAACAACTTTTTTCCGCACACACACACACACACACACACACACACACACACACACACACACACACACACACACACACACACACACACACACACACATATATATATATATATATATATATATATCCCTTCATCATCATCACCTTCAGCCTTTTCTGTGACCACTGCAGGACGAAGGCGTCTCGCAATGATCTCCGATTTACCTGAAGCTTTCTAAAACCTGGATTGTTACGGTTTCACCTGCTCAAATCCAAAGTCACATCTACCAAGCTTGTTTTTCTGACATTCGTGCATCTTCGTATATGATTCAAACATATGTTCCTTGTTGTTCTTTTCATTCCTGAATAAAGCCATTCCGCCGATGACAGTGACAGTGAAGGAGCGTCCTACACATTCCAGCGAACAAAGGTAGGAAGTTACGGAGACCACACGGAGATCTCGGAGGCGGAATGCGACCGGGAACAACACGCCAGAGGTGCGTACAGCGACAACCGTGCATTTTTAACTTTATTACGTAGATATCCATGAAGATGTTCTATGCACTGCAGACAGCGGAAGGACGTTACGTAGCTCGTAACTGAAAAAAACAACAACAAAGCCGTCTGTACACGTGCATCTGAAAGCAGTGCTTCAAGGAAGAGCGCCAACGTTATGAACAAGAACTACCAGTAATTCTATAAAGTAACAAACAGTTGACGTAACGCGAAGCATTGGAGCAAATAATTGTTAACTTAAAGGTAGAAATGACAAGCTAAAGAGAAAGCAAAATATATTGAATGATAATATACCCGACTCTTCTAGCCTGCACGGTGCTTTACCAAATAAGTCACCAAGACAACCATTTCACACGTTCACTTTCTTGGGTATTTGTGTATATGGTTAAGAAGGATGCAAGCTCACGCGACACTAGTAGTAGCCCCGTGAGCTTAATCGGGATGAGGTAACCGACCAATAAACTTGCGCACGCTAAATGACAGCATCCACGCTGAAAAGTCCGAGGTCCTCCTTATGCAACATGTAACAAAACCAACAGAAGAAGCTTACCGATCTCGTAATTTATCTTTCTCTTTTCGATTAGCCGCAAAACGCCTGGAAGCACTAGGAATCCACGTTAGCCCCGGCTACAGCATAACCTGAGGTCTACTGCGCTCCCACCGTCGGGCGGATGTGAGAGAGACTTGCGTGTGACGCCACAACATTCCGCAGACGCCCCCCGGCCGAAAGCACGCAACTGTGCGGACATTGCAGCGCTGTCCATCGTCACTGTGCCTCCATAACGTGCCGGTATACAATGTGGACAAGTACTGAATACCAGCGGTCTTCTGGAAGCCTCGAGGGGCCTCTGAAGCCTGCAATTATGTGCCTCAAGTTAACTGCCGAGTGATTTTTTTTTATTTGTACGTGACTGTGATTTCAAGGACACTCTTGATGCATTTGTGAAGCAGTGGAATATTCTTGTGTCGTGCGAGAGCTTTTCTTACTGCCAAAAGTGTCGTCGAGAGTTTCTACTGTGAGAGTGAAAGACGTAATCACTGTTTTTAAGCAACGCATTTTGTTACACAAATGATTTTTGTTGTTGTTGTTGAAAACAAATAGATCGCAAGGCACTTGCTATGAATAATATTTTTTCGTCCAGTACAGAAAGACGAAACACAAACGTTGTGCAGTTTAACAAGAAAGAAAAAGGAGCGAAAAATTGAACAGTAGTTGGAATGACACCAATTGTAAAATAAATCACAAAGAGCTGCCGGAAATTCAACGGTGCGGAGTTCGTACATTTATGCTGCCATGTCTTAACAGCAACACTATAAACCAAAATGATGCTTCGCGCCCTCTTTAAGGAGTCGAAATTAGGGCTGCCGCAACTTCTGACGATTGCGTGCAGTGAACAAAAGTGTGTCACAAGACGAATGATGTAGTTCTGCCCGTGAAGAAATTTTTGTAATTCAAAGTTACTTTTTCAGTGATTTAACATTCGTTCATGTGCATCAACAAGACAAATCATGCTCCTTAGTGTAAAACTAACTTGTTGTGCCAATCAGTTCATTCACCTTCTATTACCTATTATTGTTGTATATCGCCATAATCAAGCAAAAGGACATTACCGATAATGTGTCCTTATTGATCCGTGACAATTATTATGTCGTACGGCTCCCCTTTTTTAGCAAGAAAAAGGAAATTCCTAGTTTTAAAAATCAGTTATAATAGCGTTTGTTTTGTTGTCATTAACTGGGGCGACAGCCATTTATATAGGCTACCTTATAAAGTGGGCAATGGTGCACGAGCAACATAAGACGGTAGCCAAATATGCCAGTTTTCGGTATGTTCTTTAAGCAATACGTTAAAATTGATCGATGAAGTTCTAGGTGATAAACATTTAGGTCAAAATGTTTTGTTTCGCCGCGATTATTGATACCTAGCTGTCATTATTATGTCGATGTCATGTTCTGTCTGAATAGATGTGACTGTTGGATACATTTACATTTGTTTTAACGTGACAATCGGAACCAGTTAAGCACATATGCAGTGTGGCTTGAAAGCACAGTCTATGAACAGCCCCTAACTGAGAATTAAGGTCCATTTTATACTGCCAAGGTAACTACGGTGCTCTCCTGAACTGCTTTCCGCTAGTATTCGAACTGTGTTTCAGTTTTTACTGGGCTTTCGAGCGTGCATTCCAAGTCGACTGAATTTTTCTATCAGAATGTGGACATATGACGCACTGTCTACTGCCACGTCGTCATACTCAAATATATACTGTAATGTATCGCGCCGAAATTCCAAGGCAAAGCTAGTACCCTCTAATTCTGTAAATGAGTAAATAATATTCAGGAAATTTTCTTTATCTGACATTCTCATTGAATTCCGTTTAACGTTTTCTCCAATGCTTCTACCAGTGCGTTTTATAGTTCACCAAATAGATCTCGGAGTAGAAAAGCGTATGCATTTGTCATTTCTAGTACGTACAAAGAAACTTCAATATGTTATTGAATTTAACGTGCCAGTAAGTTCATGAATTCATAAGTTAATATAAGATTATCAACGACAATCAGTAAAATAGTAAAAATCATGAATATACATAAAAAAGTAAACAAAGACCGCATTGTCTTAATGTGCGATGTAAAAGATGGTTGCGGTTACTACACTGAAAACTTCATTCATCAAAACAGTGTTTGCGCTCCGTATCAGCTGAAGCACCGCAGGAGGCGTTATGAGGAGAGGATTCTCAGCGCCTTGAGTTCGCTCTGCCGACCTTCAATGGACTCCTGTGCACGCTATCCTGTTCGCGTATGCAGCATCACGTAGCAGCTGAACAAAATAGGCGCTGCTTCGGTCACATCTCTGTGATGACAAATTATCCGAAACGAGTCAATGTTCCCATATATTACATTTTTACTTAAGAGTACATAACATGTAATTTCTTTTTTCGACAGGAATCTGCTGCCAGAAACAAGTTTCGGACAAGCGTGCATCTATAAACAGTGTCACTCTCAAAAACGCGTGTGTAACGTTGTACACTGTGTTTCAGACGCGTTGCAGAAGCCGGTGTGATATTTTTTTTTCCTAACAAAATGTAAATACCGACGCTGTCGACGCCTGCTTCAGTGAAGCAGGTAGCATTTCATATCTGAGATACAAATGGATGAAGCTGCTACATCGATGTAAAGACTTTCTGTTGACAATTTGCACGTTACATGTCTTGCGTGAGTGATGTATGCTGTGCAATAGGGCAGTTTCATAATACGAGAAATGAAATGTCATTGCTCATTGCAGAACAAGCTGCGAAAGTCACAGAAACATTTCGCTCACGGTAAATCCTTTGTTATACTTAAGCCCCGTCATTTTTTTAATGACGTGTCACTCAACACGTTGCGAATACGAGAGGATAAAAAGGATGGTTTAAAATCCAGTCATGCTAACTATCCAATATTTCATCGTTGGTTGTTGGACGCTTACATTCCTTGGCCTTGAGAAAGTTCCCATTGATATTCTAAAAACGTTTATGTTGAGTTTCCACAGACGCAATAAATGTTGTATTGGATTGCTATTGACTTCCGTGCGAAGTTCTTGTGATGACTTTATTTTGAATACTTCTTTCTTAATAGGTTATTTCTTTCAGTCAAACATTCAATCACGCCAGCCCTCGCGTTATGAATCAATGCAATGAATTTACGCATCATATCATGAATTTGTTATTCACGAATATATAATTTGAAAGGCAGCAATTTATACAGCTGCGTTCAGTGTCCACAGAGCACGACCGCAAAGTTCATAGGGTTCATAGGGTAACAGCAGCGTTGTGAACACGACATGGTAGACCTTTTGTTTGGTGGACACGTTGTCGAGTTTTCGAAATTTGCAGACGACGAAACAAACGTACTGAGTTCATTGAACGCGTGATCGAACGCGTGATTATTAAGGCGAAAGCCTCAGATGCCTCATCAAACGCGAAAATTGACCGGCGTCCCGCGTCGGCGGCGTCAGCAATAGTGATGCAAAAAATCATCATCACGTGATGACATCACCATATCACGTAATCATGACGTCACAGATTGCCAGAATTTGTGCCGTCATCATGATGTCACAGTGACTTCAGGCGACGTGATGACGTCATCACATGACATCGTAGCCTGATCAGCGGTGGGCCGATCACGGAGGCAGTGCAAAACCAGGTGCCTCCGATCCTGGATGCAGTGGAAAATCACGTTATGTGCTGAAAGTTTTCAGATGGTGGCGGGGCAGGAACAACACATCGACTGAGAGGGGAAAAATGCCCCCACCTCCCCGAAGAGAATCGCGAGGAAATGCGAATGCATTTCTTGCGCCGAGAGAGGGTACCGTTGCCGTCAGACATTCGCCTTCACCGACTTCTGCCATCGCCTTGAGAGGCGCCCAGCCAGCGAACGGTCAAGAGTGAGGCGCGAGCGGACGGGAGAGTGGGGCGCTGGGAGGAGAGAGAGCGAACGGCGAGAGAAGGAGCGGCGAAGCACTGCGCCTACCCTCTCCTACACTCTCTCGCACCACATGCTCCGGTTGCTAGGGGCGAGGATAAGCGCGCGCGCCCGCAGCTGTTGCTATGGGAGAGGGCGCCTATGGGAGAGTGCGCCGCGGACAACGCCGGATGCCTTACATAGCCCGACTAAGAAATGCATTCGCATTTAAAAAGAAAACAGCTTTCGCCTTCGAGTCTTAGGTGAATGCATAAGGGACGCTGTGAGTTTTAAAGACGATAGTCTTTCTTGGGGAACTTAAACGCAGAAATTTTGGTCTGTCTGTCTGTCTGTCTGTGTCTTTCTGTTTGTCTGTCTGTCACCTGATTCAGACACCCGGCCAATGTTGAACCACTTGCTTACCGCCCACCCATCTTGAACTGGTACGGCTGTTCATACTTGTGAACGTTGTCGATCAAAAAGTAAATATTACGCACATCTGAGGCGCAACATCACTAGGTAAGTACTGGGAGGTGTGTTCCTTTAATAGAAAGTACATAGATACATAATTCTAAAGACCCTAGTTTCTTAAGCTGCGGCTGCGCCTGCGCTAAAAATGCCAGGCTATGCGCGCCGACGAACGCCTTCTGTCACGGAGGAAGGAAACCCTCTGCACAAGCTCATGTTTCCCGATGTGTTGCGAGATGGCGTCCATATCTCACACAGCGTAGGGTTACTGTATATGCTACCTTTAGGTAGCAGAGTTGCGCATAGGTCTGGCTAGCAACCACAGCTATGCGGTGAAGTCGCACTCAGTTTTTGCAGGCGACATGCCTACCGTGTCACCGATTAACTGTCAGGTGTATCGAATACCGGCAATAAACATTGACTGTCGATGACTAGTGTTAATTCAGTTCGCTGTGCGGCGGCGTCGAAAAATACAGAAATTGGCCCGAGCGTCTGCTTCTCCGCAATACATGGTTGCTAGCGGCGTTTGGAAGACAGATGCGCAACTCTGCTACCTAAAGGTAGCATATACAGTAACTCTAACGCAGCGTAGACGCAGCGCCTCGTCTATCGTCTTTACACGGCATTTGCAGCGGAGCACGCAGATACGCGGCCAATTTTTTTTTTTTTACTGGTACACATATATTCTTATTCGAAAAGCGATCGTACTTTCTAAATACATGCTTTTAAATTTTTTTCTTCGATACCTCATTCGTGGTGTTGAAACTTGTGCAGGGTGCCACATTTCCTTGTTGCACTACCCATTTATTATGGGCGACAATGTCGAACAGTATCTGTTCTGTAGAAACAGAACAGTCCTCCTAGAGAACTGCTGCTATCTGGCCCTGAGTGAAATATTGCTACGAAATAGATTTGACCGGGAACCGAAACATTTTTTGTAGGGTACACATCCCGTCTGTGTTAAGTTATTTCCTGCCTCGTGCTTGGAGGGAGTGTCGACTACTTGGACTTTGATTGAAAATTTTCGAATCGGCGCATAGATAATTTTAAACAGTCTCGCATACACTTCGGTTCTTGAAAAAGGTGCGTTAAATTGCTTCTGGAGTCGGTTCTTTTTTTTAACACGAAAGTGTTTATGCCGGGGTCCACTAGGACTTCAGTGACGTATTTCCGTCACGCAAATGACGTCGAAAAAGTACACACGATCAGATGGAAAAGAAAAAAAGTTCCGTTAACGGGCATCGAACCCACGACCGCTCGGTCCGCAGTAACAGATGCCGGGCACGCTATCCACTGCGCCACGGTCACTCTTTTTTCTTTCATGGTATTTATTACAATGCGTATTTGAAATTATCACAAACGCTATGACGTAGTGATGCATTCACCTAGCGACAACAATCGCACATAATAATAATATCTGGGGTTTAACGTCCCAAAACCACGATATGATTATGAGAGACGCCGTAGTGGAGGGCTCCGGAAATTTCGACCACCTGGGGTTCTTTAACGTGCACCTAAATCTAAGTACACGGGCCTCAAACATTTTCGCCTCCATCGAAAATGCAGCCGCCGCGGCGGCCGGGATAAATAATCGCACAAGCACTGCACAAGCATTCAAAGGCTTACAAGCATATATACTGTGCAAGTCCAGAGAAACAGGGAAAGTTCTTCAAAGCTTGACACACAGGGAGGCTGGTAAGGATGAACACCTCATCAAGATGGGGTGCCAGTCTGGTCTGATGTCAAGTCTGGTCTGATGTCAAAAGGCCCTTCATCAAGAGACGTTGGGAGAAGGTAACGTATAGTATGTGAATTAATGTTAAAATATTTTTTAACAGTTCGTTGAAGGATGTCCCAAAACAGAATGGCATCTTTGCAGCTAATAAAACAGTGTTCTACTGTCTCTGGTACATCGCAGAGACGACAGTTAACTGAAGAAACAAAAATACCTTTCCTCTGCAACCATGATTTCACCGGCAGTGTATCAGTATGGAGTTTGTAAAAGAAGGTTTTTGTTTGAGAAGAAAGATGCATTTTCCGAACGCGTTTTAGTACATCATGTCCTGGAAGGTCAGAATATAATGAGCGGTAAAGTGGAGGTGAAAAAAGCATGGATAACAAATCCTTGTAGAGTCTCTTGCGTGGTACCGTGTATAAGTATTCTATAGAAAACCGGACCTTGAGAAACCGAACAGCGATGAAAACTTCCTGCATAAATCCCCACAAACACGGGCGTACAGAGAAATCTGAAGAAACAATCAAGTCAGGTAAGGCATTAACAAACGTAATCTGCAAGAATGATCGAATAATGGGATGGGAACTGTCGCGAAAAAAGTAGAACCGTGAAACAATTTACCATAGATATAAATGAACTAAACCAAGCCCCCCCTCCTTAACTGGTCTGAATAGGTTGTCCCGTCTCATTGGTTCAAATGTTCAAGACCACACGAAAGTTGCGAAGGTCCGATGAAAGCCCTGAATGTAAGATCGAGCGCAATGAATAAGTTGCAATACATAGTATAGCTTTGTAGCTAAAAATGTATTGCAAGCTTCAGCTCTCCCAGATATGGAAAGACGATGTGGAACATAAGTTTGGGCCTGTCTTTCAAGCTTAGGAACGCGTTCTTTCTAGTAACGTGCACTGAATCTGTAAGCATCTAGCGGTACACCAAGGTACTTTGGTGGATTACGAGCCCAATTAATTCCGGCGAACTTTTCCGGCGCGCTACCCCATGATCAAAACCATAATCCTAAACTTTTAGATGAATTTAAACGAGCACCTGATACACTGCCAAATTTACTTATTGTAGATAGCACATCCTCAACGCTTTGTTTGTCTGAGCAAAAGGTTATTCCAGATATGTGTCCTAACGGTGCCCTTCTAACAGATACAGCAGAAATTATCTTGCGATTCGAAAGGTACAACAAGGTGTTGTTTAGCGCTCTTCCTGAGGACCATTGTGACGAAAACAAAACAAATATGCTTTCTCTGTTAAGTCCATTGAACGAAGATGATTGCGCAATCATTAGTAGTCCCATCACGTTAGAGGAAATTAAGCAGGCCATTGATCAACTTCCTTTGTCAAAAACACCTGGCCCTAACGGGATTCCTGCAGAATTTTACAAATCATTCAAAAGAACTCTTAGTATTATTCTGCTGGATATATTTAGAGAAAGTTACGTTATGAAGACTCTCCCGCAATTTTTTTGCAAAAGCCGTACTGTTCTCATTCCAAAAAGTTCTGAAAAGGAAAAACTTCGTTTCGTTGAAGGTTACAGGCCAATAGGGTTGACAAATGTTAACTACAAAATTTTTGCTAAAGTATTATCAAATCGGTTACAGTTTGTGATGTCAATACTTATTGGTTCTCACCAGACATGTGGAATTAGGGGTCTCTCCATACAAACAAATATACACATCGCTCGAACACTTCTCAGTATTGTTACAGTTGTCAAGGACAGCTTGCTATGCTACAGGTAGACCTTGCCAAAGCTTTTGACCGTGTCAGTCATTCCTTTCTGTTTTCCCTTCTGGAACATGCAAATGTTGGCTCTGTTCTGCTGGAAGGCGTCAAACTTTGTTACAATGACTGTTCAACTCGTCTGATTATTAATGGTCAACTGTCAAAAGCGGTATCTATTTGCTCTTCTGTAAAGCAAGGCTGCCCAGTGTCCCCACTGCTGTTTGCACTTTATCTTGAACCGCTATGCCTGAGCACAATACGATCGAATAGGATTCGCGGCTTCACTATATTAGGCAATGAAGTTATTAGCTTATGCAGATAACGTAGCTTTCTTTTGCTCAGACTGCGCCACGATCACAGACGCTAGAGGCTTTACAAACGCGCCATTTATATCTACCACTCTCCCGGTCGGCTGGTGGTGTTGCCCTCTGGGAGCGGTAAAGTAATTCGCAATTACTGTGGCCTCCGCGATAAGCCCCTGCAACGCGTTACAAGTCCGTCCCATTTGGAGCATTTTCAATAAAAGTTCAATTTTGTCAATGCCTTAACACACCGCGAGGTGGCGACCGTAGCCCCAAGCGCCGTAAAAGCATCGGCCTCGCTCACAGCACCACGCTAATCCAAACCAAAAATAGCTCTGCGACGCGCGCCTGCCTCACCTGGCTGTAACACCGCGTTCCCCGCTCACGCGCTCACCCCGAGAAAAATCGCGTCCGGGCTACCGGGGCGGCACGACGCGCTTTGCGTTTCCCTCTAGTCCGACCGTGGTGTTCAATCACATCTTAACATGCCGCGGAATGGCGACGAAGTTCTGCGTCCAATATGCGACGCTCCTCTGGCTATCACACCTCGTTCTCTGATTACGCTTTCACCGTTAACTACTACAGCTACCACAAGGGTTTGTTTAATCATTTAGCATGGACGTTAGTCGTCAGGATGGAGATGTACAACCAATCATCAAAGTGGGTATATCCACGTTAAACGGTGCTATAGCTGCCAGACATCAATATACATTGTGCAAGCTCTCTGATATCAATGTGCAGTAAACATTCAATTACTTCTGTAAGGGCACGCTTTATTTCGTGTTTACTGATTCCTATGACGGAGGGATCAACCATGTTTTTTTTTTCTTTAATTCGCGGTAATCTCCGGTAGGACAACCTAACGAGTAGTTCGTAGTCAGAATATAATGTACGATACATAGCTCATATCACTTTTCGTACGTCTTTTTTTTTCGAACACAGACAAGCAGCGGTTGCGATTAAAGTATGACGCGCGAAAATAAATATATATTTAGAAGACCTGCAAAGTTGGACAATGAAGGCTCTAGAGCCGCCATAAATGGACAACACATGCAAAACGAGTATTTTCTGTTCCAACAACATTGCGCAGACCTTGAAACGTGTCGCCTTTGTTTATCCAACTCTCCTCTTTAGAAAGCAGACATTAACTGCAGTGTACATACTCAAAGACAGTGCAAATCGTACTCATTCAGCAAAAATGAACTGCAAACTGGTCTTAACACTTTTAAATGAACAAGTACGTTCGACAGTGACTGCAAGTGCTTCATCCACTTAAACATTAAAATGTTTTAAAAAACTCATGAACAGCTGTCTGATTATGTTGAAAAAGTCAATAATCGAACGCCTGAGCGAGACTTATGTGTACCGCTTTTTTTTTTTTTTTTGCTCACCAGTTCGCAATCAAGCTGTTCCAAGTTTCACTTACGCACAAAATCAACCTTGAGCTTCGTAATCTTTCTTTTCAATAACGCCAATACCAGACCGAACATTTTTTTCTTTCTTTCCTTTTCGTTTTCTTTCTGAATATTTTGTCACTCTCATTCTGCTCCCGTCATGGCAAACCTTTTCACTACTTTCCCGATAAATAAGATCACATCTCGAAATTTTAGGCATTAACGTGAACCACGTTGCTAGGGGACTTGGCAGGCATAAATACGTCGGCTTCGATACAAGTAAGCTTGAAAAAAGCATGTCACACTTCAAAAAAAAAAAAAGGAACAGAAAACAAAGTCTACTACGAAGCATTTATTTACGATATACGTATATCTTCTTTCTGGCGACACTTCGTACCATCGTTTCTATCGTAATATAATACCAGTGCCCCCTCCATGAGTGGCCTTTCCGCGAACGCTGGGCCCGGTCGTTCACTTTTGTGCTTTTGTCAAAGTGTGGTTCCAGCGTCGAAGAGCTTTTTTTGTTGGACGGATCATCGTTCTGGAACGTTGCCCTTGGCACGCGCGGACAAAAGTTCGCATTTCGGCACGGGCCATGAGACACCCTATACGCCCTTTTATAGCGTCCAACCGAGAAGAGCGAACAATGACGAAACAGAATAAGGACCTTAGAATAGCCCTGAAGTGTCACAGATACCAGGAGATGCCGTCAACCAAGGGGACACGAGCATAGTACAAAAGGGAGTCGACGCAATATGTGCTCCTTTTTTAAACATGTCAAAGCAGTTTTCTCGATAAGAGTGTATATACTCTTTCACCCTTTCAGCCTAAAGAATATAGCGCCGGCCGATGGCTACTGCGCCCTTTGTTTGGTCTGTGTCTACTTTTGTGAACTCTCATATAAAGGCGTCTATACAAGTATTCGCATCATTAGATTGCTTCGCTATAATTTTAGCATTTTTTTTACTCTGGCAGAAGTACGGGTTTAATAAAAGTGCAACGACGGATGACGTCGGCATTGGTATACCGTTTCTAAAACCGATAGGACCTATGGATCGATAGTAGGTGTATAACGGACCAATCCACAGGTTCCACACTAACTGCACCTTCCTACCTCTCTTTAAGGCGATAGCCTTACGTGCCTCATCAAACGCAAAAATTGACCGTCGGGATCGGTGGTGTCGGCGTTAACAAGAGTGACGCAAAACAACGTCATCACGTGATGGCGTCACTGTATCAAGTCATCATGGTGCCAGAGAACACCGAGATTTGTGACGTCATCATGACCTCACTACGACGTCACATGATGACGCCATCACATGACACCGTCGCTTGTTCAAAGGTGGGCCGATCACGGAGGCAACGCCAAGCCAGGTGAGGTGCACAAAGCTTGCAATGCCTCCGATCGTGCAGGCAGTGCAAAATCATGTTACGTGCGGAAACCTTTACGTGCCTTCTTGTGTCCGTGTGTCGTTTCTCGCAACATCAAAGTTGTTCACATGAATCACCAGCAAGAGGAGGCGGGATCTATAGGTCGACTAAGAAGAAAAAGAAGATTGCTTTCGCCTTCCAGTCGTCTTAGGTGAATGCACAAGGGACCCTGTGCGCTTTTTCTTTCCTTGCATTACTTAACCACCTTTCCCACAAAGTAGGGTAGAAAACTGGACACGTGTCTGGTTGACCTCCCGGTCTTTCCCTCCGTGTGCTCGTAACATCGGCACGTGTGTACCTGCATACAGGAAGATCGCCTTATTTTTCGTGCTGAAAGAAAGCATCTAAATTCATTCATCAGTATTTGAACGGGCTACTCACTCGCATAGAAGAAGATATCGGGCTAGTGAAAGACAGCAGCCAGAGATGTGTTCTGGGGTATGCGCAGATACGCTGTATTATTGGCCACTACTTCGCTGCTCGCATGACATGTGTAAACGGACTTCTACTCGGTGCCCTGTGACAGCGGAGAGTGTCTACTCAGTATTATCATTCTCAACATGCTTCACGCGATTTTCGCGGTAACTTTGACCACATAAAGCACGTCAAAAGATCCAAGCAAATGGACTCATCACGAAGACCATGGATTCAGCTTTACTCAGAACGCAACAACTCAAACCAAAGTAACCTAAGAGATAAATTTTTTTTTTCTCTTTCTATAAGCGCCTCGACGCCAGCGTGGTCCATGGCCCCTCTCTGAAACGAGAGGAAGCCGCAGTACATGACGCAAACTACAAAGAAACCTAAATCCACACATGAGTCTGCAACTACGGCCTGTACTCTTATTTTCCGCTGACACGGCGGTAACATGCCCAACGCCCTCCCACATGCATATGAGGATGAGCTACAACATCACTGTTCACAACTATTTGACATCCCACCACGCAGCGTTGATGGGTACGGCTGCTTCGCTCCGACTCGACGGACCATCTCGAACAACGAGGATTGCGAAATCGATCAGTCATAGTTAAAATGGTATTTGGACAACGCAGCGAAACACCGACACAAGAAGAAACAAAGATGAGACAAGCGCTAACATCGTTAAAAGGGCTAACATTGTTGACAGTTGGCGCTTATCTCGACTTCGTGTCTTTTTGTGTCGGTCTTTTACAGCGCTATCCAGATACCATTACATCTCGACTTGCTCCACTGAGCGAGAATGGCAGCTAAGGCCACTGGACCCGTACGCTCAGTACGTATAAAGTGCGTGCTCCGCTCAGTACAAAAGTGGCCACGCTGGCTTTGTCACAGGTTTTATTCGTCTCTCTCTCTCTCTCTCTCTCTCTCTCTCTCTCTCTCATGTATAGAGCACTGGCCTGCTGTGCGCAGAAGCAAACATTTCCCCAACTAAAATCCTATATGATATGCGGCTCTGGATAAGCGCGGATATTCAATAAACTTAGTTGACATCATTTCAGAGTCATTTAGAATACAATACCTGCATGGCTATTCCTACTCCAAGAGCAGCTCTTGAATAGTTTGTGCAATTTGACCACCGCACAGACACCGAGTGGTTACTAAATCCGTTAATTGAGATTTATAACGTTAAACTAACTACTAAGTAGTCTCCCTCGTTACCGCATGCACCTCCTAGAATATCGTAAGCATGGCCTCACAGTTGATCAGCCCAGAAAGCCGTACGAGCCCTACTGCAGTTCTTGAAGACAACTGGATTGAATAATCGCCTGTAGGTAAGTTGCACTGTGCGTGTGTGTTATGAAATGTGTGCACTGACGGTTTTCACTTTCACTCTTTCTCTCTTTTACCCCTTATTCCCTTGCCCATGTCATTATTATCATCGTCATCATCCTGTCTGCGCCCACTGCAGGGCAAAGGCCTCTCCCATGTTCAGCCATTAATTCAACCCGGTGCTTGCTGCGCCCACGCCAGACCCGCAAACTTAATCTCATCTGCCCACCTAACATCCTGTCTCACCCTCGCGCGTTTTCCTTCTCTTCGAAAACAGCCTGTTACTGCCATGTCTCCCATTCCCAGTTTACCCATGTATAGGAAATAGAAAGAGAGAAAATCTTGAGTGAAAATCCCGGAGATGTTAGCCTGGTTTGTCCTCTGGCTTGCTACTCCTGGTGTCGGGGGATGACTATGGTATACACAATGATGACATATACGCACAAATAGTACGTATACAGTCACAAACGCACATATATACATAAAAAGAGTCATTCACAAACATTGGTTAAGTCGAGTGTTCCTCAAGGACACCAACAGCGCTTTTGTGTTGCGCATCGCACAACCGCTGTCTTGCCACGGGCCGAGAAGGTGCCGCAACTCCAAGCTCGAGCCGCGTTGCAAATGAAGTGCTGCCTTCAGAATCTGTCGTTCGGCGTCGTAACGGAAACAGTCGCAGAGTACGTGCTTTAATTCTTCCCCAGTATTACATGTGGTGCCAAACTGGACATAGTCTAGTTATTCTCCCCGCCTCTCTCTGTCTATCTCTACAATATGGTTAGTTGAGGTCTCATCGGCTCATCAATATTCGCTCGTTTTTCTTCACAACGATGCTTTACCCACCACCTTAGTCTAACGTCCCTGTTTTTGTATCACAAAAACAAACAAGGATGAAAAACGAAGTATGATTCCACGTCTTCAACTCTGTGGGAGAACATAAATATACTAAAAGAAATAACACACAATATTCACAGCTATAGGCAGTATTTAGCCTTATTTGTTATTTCTTAAGCTTCCTTCTCACTTCCGGTGCTGCCTTTCTGACGTGCAAGAAGCGCAAAGATGCCGAGGAGCCCTTGTCGCGGCTTCAACAAACCGCCATATCACAGATACGACAGGCAGCAAGGTGCAGGTTAGAGAGGCGCGATAACCCTGTGAAGCAAATCGCCCGGAAAATTCGCGTTCAATGAGGCACCCTAGACACATTCCTCGAGAACATAACATAAAAAAAGAAAACAAAATTTTAAACTTTCACGCCTGGTGTGCACGTCAGTGATGCACGCTAGGCATCATCTTACGGCTTATTGGTCACGATGATGTTCCGGCACAGCCCGTTGCAATTAATTTGTTTTTCTTGCAGTTTCTTTATTTCGCTACTTGCATTCCCGTTCATTCGCTATTGTGCACCGCTTTCATGGATGCCATACTTTTGTTTGGTTGTTGAGCACGCGATATCAGGCGTACGACACAACAAGTGTAGCGTAGAATCCTTAAGATAATAAGAAAGGCCGTGAAGAAGTCATTCGTAAATCATATACGCCTCATTAATAACTACAGGTGCGATGCCGAAATTGAAAACAGGACCAGTCCGCCTCGGTGGCAGAATGGTATATGGTGCTCGGCTGCTGACCATAATTATTTTTGCCACAGAGCTGCTATGCTCGAGGTTTACCGCGTCTCGTACATAGAAAATTATCATCATGAACGGGCACGCGCTTTCTTCTGCTCTTCCTCACCTTCCTTCTTTCTCTTCTGCTTCGCTCCCAGAACACGCGCGCCGGTTTGTCCGGCGTGGCACGCAATAATTCCGATGGCCGAAAGAACGAGTACAGAGAGAGAGAGAACGAAAGAGAGAGAGAGAGAGAGAAGAATAAAAACTCTTCGCGAAAAACTTTCTTGGCGAGAAAAGATTCGAACCCGCGTACCCACGACCCTAAGGCGGGCGTCGTAACCACTCGACTATATAGACACGCTAGCAGAGCATAGCCTTGTACAATATAGTATAGCAAGGAAGTGACCAAGGGAATTGAGGGTGAGGAAGAGGGAAATGAAGAGGAGGATCGAGTACAGAGAAAGAAAGAAAGAAAGAAAGAAAGAAAGAAAGAAAGAGAGAGAAAGGGATAGAAAGACAGAGACACGAAAAAGTTACAAAACACAAGAAAAGATAGCATAGCAACAAGTGGGAAGGAGGGAGGTGAGATGTTAGCCTAGCCAAGACAGGACCAGCCAGGTGCCCAGCAGCTCTACTGTGACCCAGTCTTTTTTCGTTGTAATTCGTAGTATAGGCCATAATTTTTACCACACCTCTGGTGTCGCTAGAAAAGCGTTAAAAGAGTAGCAGACGCCAAAAGACAAAATACAAACAAGAGAGAGAACAACTTTATTGAAAATGCCTGCAGAAACGAACAAAGCGAGCGTCCGTAATGCGCGCATTTCAGCGCGGCAGCTGTAACTCGCAGCCAACCTCAACGTTCTCCTTTACCATGCAGTAATAACGTGCTTCAGGCCCCCTGTCTTTGTAACATAAATAAATATAACCAACCAGAGATACGCTCAAATCCTACTGAGCCGAAATCCGATTGCCGCATAACCAAAAAAAGAAAGAAATAACGAAGCACGCTGGCTGACCAAGCACGTCGATTGGGCAGGCAGACATATATTTGGAATTCGTAACGCAGCGCGAGCGAATGCTTCCACCGAATGCGCCGCTGTCTATATATAGGCAGTGCGTGGACTCGTGCAAAGAAGAGAAGGAGGGACGGTCTTAGCGGGGCAAAGTTCGCCGGACACACGAGATTGGAAACGTTCATCGATCGGCTTAGTAGAGAGCGCCAGCGGCAACGGCTCCTCGTCCTGCTATACATGCCAGCTAAAAGCGTGATTGGTTCGAACACATACAGACTTGCTGTAAGCGGTGTGGCTCGCATAGGTGGGACGTTACATACTGGGGGCATACGGCAGTTCGTCCCACGAATGTTACGCGTTCAATTTGTCGCCCATGGCTAACCGGTTTGGTACCATGGCTAACCGGTTTGGTGTATACACTTTGCACTGTATATACTCCGATGCACACACTTTACAGCAGCGTATATACCGCAGTGTTTGCTTTTGCGCATTCGGCGAACACCGGAAGTGACCGGTCATTGTCAGAGTACACAGTCGACCAGAGTATATCAAGGGACCCCTTACAATCTACGTAGAAGTAATGCTTTAGGCGCGCATCGGGTTTCCAAAACAACTGATCCGGGCTGGCCAATTATATAGAAGCCACTAAAGTGCTTGCGCCACTCTACCGGAAATGTTTCTTCACCTCGACTCCAACGAACCTAAACTGCTGGTTCATAATAAAGTTTATTCCTCCTCCTCGACTCCTGATAAAGAAATGCGGGATGCGCCTGTTTTATGTGAACGCGAAGAGCAGCTGCAGCTGTTACTGTGGTTTAGCTTCGTTGTCATAGATCCGCACTTGGACGTCCTGTAATAAGAATTAACTGACAATTAAACCAAGGAAAGTATACGGGATGTTATTTCTAGTAATTGTGGCACAAGTGTGAATAAATTAAAGTGGACGAAAAGGTAACTTGCCGCCGGCAGAGACCGAATAACGTGTCCGATGCTGTACCAATTGAGCTGCGGCGGCGTTCCTCCTCCCGTACATCTTTTATTGGGTATCTCAAATGTTTCTCGGTTGCGACTGTCTGGGAGCACGCGGTCAACGCTGATATGTGTGCGCACGTATTACTTGTTTTCTCTTTCTTCCTTGCTTTCTATATTCTTTTATTGCGATAGCAATTATATGGACAGTCTCGGCTGGATTTTGCCGTCGCCGTCGCCGCCATCATGCACCGTATATATATATATATATATATATATATATATATATATATATATATATATATATATATAAAAGCCCCAAAGAAAAATAATTCAGATAAATGCTTCCAAAGCGTGGAATCGAACCAGAGACCTCTTGCTCCGCAGCGAGTGGCGCTAACCACTACGCCACGAAACGCAGATCCTCCACGTAGCTAACGGCGAGCGTTATATACACACCCATTACCGCTGGACGGACTCAGAGACGGCAGGCGCTTGTAAGCGCTTCTTCATTACCAGCAAGATGGCGCTAGGAGCGCGACGGGCGTGACGGGCGCATTCAAAAGTCGTCGGCGAGCTCGCTCGCTTCTTTTATATTTGCGCAGGGAGAACCTTCTGTTCGCTGTCTGCTCGCGCGGTTTTCTCGTGGTGAGGGGAAGGGGAATGTTTCAAGCTTTCCCCGTGATGTCCGCACTCATGTTACGGAGCGTACGAAAGTAACTCGAGCTCAAGGGACGCCGCTAAACGAACAAACAGAAGATGAGTGCGAACTATCAAGTGTCACAGCTCGACACTTGAAGCACGCTAGTTTCCTTCGCTGCTTCGGCCGCCTTTGCAACAGGAGCGCTGTTCAAACTGAGAGTATCCATTGGCGAGCCTCACTTCGTATAGCATTAGTTTCTTGCTGTCGCATTCATTGCTTCGCCCTTGCGGCGAAACTGTGACTTTTTCTCCTCTTCCCTCTCCCCCCACGTAGGGTTGCAAATGGGGTGCAACGTGGTTACCTCCCTCCTTTTCCTTTGCCTTTATGTCTCTTTATCTACGCATTTAAACGTGGGAATGTTAGTCAGCGCCACTCGTAGCCATGACGGCGAGTGTGGAACGCCTTTTTTTTGCCTGGTGGCGTCACGTAGCACGTGATCTTTTTACGAGCTGGCAGCTGACCAATAATCCCGCGCATACTACCTGAAGGCATAAAGTTTACCAGAACGAGAAGGGTCGAGTCTCCAGATCAAGTCTGCTAGAACGGGGGTCTCGTTACGGCAGACTTCATGCCTTCAGGTAGTATGCGAGAGATTATTGGTCAGCTGCCAGCTAGTAAAAAGAAGACGCGCTACGTGACGCCAGCAGGCAAAAAAGAAAGAGCGCTCTACACTCGCCGTTATGGCTACGAGCGGCACTGACAAACACACTCATGTTTAAATGCTCAGATATACCCAATAACGAGTACGGGAGGAGGACCGCCGCCGTAGCTCTATTGATAGAGCATCGGCCGTGTTATTTGTAGGTTGCAGGTTCGGCCCCTGCCGGCGGCAAGTTGTCTTTTTTTGTCCACTTAAATTTCTTCACACTTATATCGTAACTACTACAAATAACATCCACTATACTTTTCTTGGCTTCATTGTCTCTTAGTTCTTATTAACGTTGCGTCTAACAGAAAAAAAAGACGAGCGCTTCAAATCCTCTTTTTTTTGTTCATTGGATGTACTGTAATGCTTCAAGCTGTCGTAGTGTCCCGATCTTTGCGTTATAAAGGAAAAAAAAACACCGCGCAGTGGATTTTGCTCCTACGCAACTATAGCCATGGTTGGCAACTTAGCTAACGTGTCCGGGTCACTCTATCGATGAATAAATAAAGCTTTATTGTTTTTGAACACGCAAGTATTTTACACCGGGCTCCACAAAAATTCACTCGCGTCTTTTCCGTCACGGAAACGACGTCAGCAAAAGAGCGTGCTTGTTTTGATTCTTCTTCAATGCCCAGCGCGCAAAATTTTTGATAAATTGAGCGGTTTGACTCCACCAAGCAATGTAGTATTGTGCGAAAGCATATTCGAGAGCCGCGGACAACGCCAAACGCGGTTAAGGGTCTTGAAGGACGCATAAGCGCGACAGGTACGCTGCCGAAACCGACGAGGAACGCCAAGCCCGACTGGCCGAAGTAAACGCGCACAAGCGTTGCAGAGACGAGGAAAGCTTGGCCAGATCATCGAAAGCCTCCAGTATAACCACTGAATCAGGGTGAAGCCTGGTGTTTTTTTCTGACATCCGCGAAATATCTGCAAGTGTTCTCGCACTAAAAGTACTCGCCTTGAGAACAAAAGCCGAATGATTAAGAGCGCCATGTACTCTACTATGAGACAGCTGTTCACAATTAAAGAACGATGGACACAGTATTCTCTTGCTACGATTTATACCACTGTTGCTGTGTTTAGAAGATAGATTCAGAGTAGGGTGTGCTCTACGTTGGGACAGCTATACGCAGCTGTCGTGGATACACGGCTCAAAAATGTACTTAGAACAAAAGGCAAACGATTTTAGTACTATGTATTCTACTCTGGGGGAGCTGCATCTATCCGCAGACCCCCGATAGCTGAGTTGAGAAGAAAAAGTTAGCGTAGCTTGCACTGGAGACGCAATGCTAAAGAGACAACGGAGCTGATGGGAACCTATGTAGGTAGTCCTGGCGGTTGTGTTGCAGAGTTTCGCCCTCTTTTTTTCTTTATTCTTCTATTAGGGGCGAAGCACCTTAGTACCTAGCTTTGTGGTCGACTGTCACTGTCCGCTGTCACGGTATATAGAAAACCGTTGCTATAGTCGAAACATGTGTGTGTGTGTGTGTGTGTGTGTGTGTGTGTGTGTGTGTGTGTGTGTGTGTGTGTGTGTGTGTGTGTGTGTGTGTGTGTGTGTGCGTGTGCGTGTGCGTGTGCGTGTGCGTGTGCGTGTGTGTGTGTGTGTGTGTGTGTGTGTGTGTGTGTGTGTGTGTGTGTGTGTGTGTGTGTGTGTGTGTGTGTGTGTGTGTGTGTGTGTGTGTGTGTGTGTGTGTGTGTGTGTGTGTTGCAATTACGATTAGGATTATAAAGTCTGAGATAAAAGTCATATGCAGTACTCAAGACACTCCTGAAATATCTTAATAAAAATGAAATCGAATGATAAAAATGCACCATGTTCAAGGCACAAATCTGGCTATCACAATTCTGAAGGATGTGCACAGTGTGATCTGAAAGGTGTCGTGCCTGACAGTTTGTCTTTAACGAGCAACCCTGCAGAAATGCTTTCGTAAGCGCTTGAGTCGGAGACAACTTTAGAAGTCGGCGGCATTTCCTCCTCAAAGGCAAAATATATGTGTGTATGTTGCGATTACGATTTGTGTATGTTGCGATTACTTCGTAAGAATTGATATCTGGGCAAGTTGGAATTGGCTATGCTTCTTTGCAACGGGCGTGTGGTGTGTCGTTACATTATGGACAGCGATTGGATTATGCAGTATATGATGTCTCGATACACTCTACGATGCATTTAATATGACTGGAAGCAAACAACAACCACCCGAGGAACAGGCATAGGCCTTGTCTTTGCCAACTTTATATTAGATCCACACGAAGAACAATTGGTTCTCCATTTCACAGACCACAAAGCAGTAATAATGAAGGGAAAATGGAATCCTCAACTCAAGACGATACGCTAATTATAACAAGAGGATTAAAACAGAAGAGCATTAAAGAAGAACCAAATAAATGCATTTGTGTATACATACACTTTATGTCACTCAATTTGCATTCACAATGGCAACGTGCGGGTGACGTACGGTGACACAGCGGTACGATACCCAGGGCTTCGCCACTCGTCATGATTCACATTAATGGAGATGCGGGGATATTTTATTTTCCTTTCTTTTTCTCTCTTCTCTCTGTTTTTAATGTATGTCTTTTTTGCCTCTGCTCATTTCTATTTAGTTTTTCGCTCTCTGAATTGCTTTCTCTTTCTCGGTCTTTCTTTCTTCCTCTATCTTCCCTTTCATTCTTTCTCTCTCTCTCTCATAAATTCTTTCGCTTTCTCGGTCTTTTTCTTTTTTCTCCATGTTCCCTTTCTCTCTCTCTGTATTTCTCTCTTCCTCTTTCTTTCTGTCTCTTTCTCTCGCTCTCTATTTCTTTCTCTTTCCTTGATTCTCACTCTTTTCCTCCTTCTTCTTTCTGCCTTTCCTTCTCTCTGTTTCTCTTTCTCTCTATGCTATGGTATGCTCTCTCCCCTCCTCCTCACTTTCACACGTGTCCTCCTCACCCGCACTGTCCTATCCCACCCCCTTGTTATACTATGCTATACAAGGCTATGCTATGCTCTCCTAGCGTGCCTGGATAGCCGAGTGGTTAGGACGCTCGCCTTCGGATCGTAGGCACGCAGGTTCGAATCTCCACTCGAGCAAAAATTTTCCCCTTCTATTTCTCCCTTCCTCTGTCTTTCTCTCTCTCTTTCTGTACACCTTGTCTCGCCAACCAGAGTTATCGAATACGGCGTGGAGAAATCGACGCACGTGTTGTGGCAGCGAAGCAGAAGATGAAAACGACGAGGAAGATGAAGAAGAGGACGAACGAAGCGCGTGTCGGTTCATGATGATGACAGCGTTCTGTTTCGGACAGACAGATTACGCCCGGCTTAAACAGTTCCACTGTTAAATGGTAAACGACTTGCAGTATACGATGTACTACACTATATGAGAGCACGAAGCACACCCTTCGAAGTGATTCCTATATTAGACAAAGCATGCCACACAGCTTCCTTCAGATGCCAGTCTACACAACATTTGTAAAGGCAACAGGCATAACGTTTAAATAATGAACATTCCGAGCCCTATGGTCATTTAATTTGGTTGTTATCGAGTTAACTAATATTGTTTTGATTGCTGCATACAAATTTTATCGGAGACCTTGTAAGGTTCCAGACGGAGAAGAAATAAATGTAAAATTGACTAGTAAATTTGGGCAATCTTTGCAAGCTCCAGGAATGAGGATCCTGCACTAGACATTTCAGATGCGCGTTTGGCGCAGGAAGGTTCGGTTTAGGGATTCGGTGGTGCGTGAAAAAAAAATTACAAAAATGGCAGGCAAATCAATAATCTTACGCGCTGCGCGAATTTATGCTTTCTTACTTTCTTAACGACCAACGAATCGGCAACTACTTCTATGAAGACACGTTTCACTTTCATGTTATGGCCGATTCCCATGAAAGAGGGATCAACCATCCTTTTTTTTTACAGGTAACTATAGCATACTCTCTTTATCTTACCAACAAGCGAGCGCCATTTCGAAGGCTGTAGCCGGTCTCCTTTTACTAACGGAATGGGCCTACATGTTGGAGACAGAAAGAAAGAATCGCAGTTTCGACGAAAGAGCGAAGCAATAAATGCGATAGCAACAAAACGCAATCTTATGCAAAATATGGCTAGCATCTGACTTCTTTCGCATCCGCCCTGGCGAAACTCAACAAAACGCTGGCGCAAGGAAACGCGGACGCTGCAGCGAGTGAAAAGACCTTCGTGCTGTATACCGCTTCAACGCAAACCGAGTGGTCAGAACACAGCGCGTACAAAGTTTTGGGCAGTCTAATAATCTCTCAAAACCGGCCGCTCAATGTACGCAGTTCGTGTCGGAGCCACGCCGCACCCCCTCCGGGACCCCCCTTTAGCGTTTCGCGCGACGGAAGACGGTCGGCGCGTTTCCTCGCCGCTTGAGGTGCGGTGGTCGGCTGCCTTCGCACGCTTTCACTCGCACATGGTACGTGCGACGTGTGGAGCAACGTTATTACCCTCGGAGTCCATGCGATACCTCACGGCGACGGCAACGGCAAAAATGCGCCTGGAGTGTCCACCTAATTGATATCGCAATAGAATAAATGATATCTAGATATTATAAGCAATTTTGTTGAGCGCAGAATTGGAAACTAGTTGCTCGTTAAAATCCGAGTTGTTCTTGTGAGCTAAGCGTACTAACATTAGCAAGTTGCTTCTACTGTAGTGAACAATACAGACGACGACGAAGCAGCCAAGAAAGCAAGCCACATCGTGAGTGGTAGCCACGCGACCCGAGCTTGCGCTTGCTTGGATTTTGGACCCTCGACGTTCCTCGTCGTTCCTTCACGTTTGTACGTGAATAAACCACGTGACATTTGGTGGAGGTACGTGGATTCTCCGTACGAACCTGGAACTTCGCTCTCGCAAGCTCCCCCCCGTCCGTGACACCAACATGGCCAACGAGACCCCTCCTCAGGCTGGACCTTCGGCTGTCCACGTCACCTGCGGCGCCGTGTATCCCCAGCGAGATCCGCCCATCTTCTCCAGCTCAGGTGAATCGGACGTGGAAGATTGGTTGTTAAGGTACGAAAGAGTCGGCGCCAGTAACAAATGGGACGACCAAATGAAGCTTGGCTACGTCACGTTTTATCTCGCGGACATCGCGCAGCTGTGGTATCACAACCACGAGGCTGAAATTCCAACTTGGGCAGCTTTCAAGACTGCTGTTACAGACGTGTTTGCGCGGCCTACGGTTCGCAAGCTTCACGCCGAGCAGCGCTTGCGTCAACGTGCGCAGCAACCGGGCGAGAACTACACGGGCTACATCGAGGATCTCCTGAATCTGTGTAACCGCGTGAACTCCGCCATGACCGAGGAGGACAAAATCAGGCACATCCTGAAGGGCATCGAGGACGGCGCCTTTCACATGCTGCTCGCGAGAAACCCTACCACGATCGCGGCACTCGTCTCACTCTGTCAGAGCTTTGACGAGTTGCGTAGACAGCGCGCGATCGCCCGTCAAGCCCTCACGACGCCCGACACGCTCTCAAGCTTGCAGCTAGCTGCCTGTCCTGCCGATCAGCAGCCGCTTTTGTCCACGATCAAGGACTTCATCCGCGAGGAGGTAGCGCGCCAGCTATCATTACTGCCGCTCACGCGCGAGCCTGCGCAGGCTTTGGCTCCGGACCTACAACACGCCATTCGAACCCAAGTTGCGGAGGCCCTCCCATCGATTCTCCAACAAGCACCCGTCACTGCACCGCTTACCTACGCCGCCGTCGCTGCTCGCCCGCAGCAGCCTACGCCATATTCTCGACCTGCCATGGCACCCCATCCCTTGCCGACGACCGTGAACGCCGCGTCGCATACATTCGTGAGACCTTCGACTCAATTTTACCGCCGCTCAGACGCGTGGAGAACGACAGACAATAGGCCCATCTGCTTCGCCTGTGGTATCGCTGGACACGTCGCCCGCTACTGTCGCCAACGTCCTCCATTTGACGCCGTGAGCAGGCCTGTTGCGTCGTCGTCAAGGGCGCCACCAAGGTACACACTTGACGATCAACGATCCTACGCCAACCACCGATCGCCATCCCCTCGACGACGCTCCCTGTCACCAATGCGTCGCCGACCTACTACGGAAGAGGGAAACTGATCGCTGCAGTTCCGGAGGCAAGAGCTGCATGCGAGTCGAACTGCTCAAGGCCTCCATCTTTTTCGCCGCAAAACATTATCGACGTCAATGTTGAAGGGACCGCCGCACAAGCGCTTATTGACACAGGAGCCGCCGTTTCCGTAATCTGCGAGAACCTATGCCGCAAGATAAAAAAGGTGACCACGTCGCTCTCGGGACTAATGCTCCGCACGGCCAGCTCACAGTACATAGCACCTTCTGCTGTGTGCACCGCGCGTGTCATTATTCAAGGCGAACTGTACGTCATCGAGTTTTTCGTGCTAGCGTCATGCTCCCACGACGTTATTCTCGGCTGGGACTTCCTTTCGCGTCATCGTGCCCTCATAGACTGCTCCCGTGCAGAAGTCGCCCTTACGCCGCTGCAAACAGCTCTTTCGGTGGATCCCCTTCCCGACGCTTACAAACTTGTCGTTGCTGTGGACACAGATATAGCCCCGATAACGTCCCCTCTGGTAGCCCTGACCTGTAAAGCCGCCCCAGACGGAACTGTTCTGTTCGTCCCGTCCGAGGTATTTCTCCGCCGCCGCGGCTTGCGACTACCGTTTGCCGTACTCGCCGTTGAATCGGGTGCTACAATTATGCTGGTTGCGAACTCACTGACATCCTCAGTTACATTACTTCGCGGGGAATGTTTGGGCAACATACAAGACGTTGACCTGCTGCGTTCTCTGGAGTTTGCTGCAAACCAACCCGACCTCCAGCTGAATGCCATAACACCACCTGTTGCCACTTCTTCCGCTCCAGACATTTTCCACCCTTCCGTTGCCGCTGATCTATCGCCGACACATCGACGCGAACTCTTAGCCCTTCTTCGAGAGTTCCGCTCTTCCTTTGATTGCGCTCAACCATCTTTGGGGCGTACAATGAGCATCACGCACCACATTGACACCGGTGGTAATGCTCCCTTACGCCAACGACCATATCGAGTTTCAGCGGAAGAGCGGCGTATTATCAACGAACAAGTCGACGATATGCTCAAGCGCGGTGTCATCCAGCCATCCCAGAGCCCCTGGTCGTCCCCTGTTGTGCTTGTGCGCAAAAAGGATGGATCAATTAGATTCTGTGTCGACTACCGCCGCCTCAATAAAATAACTCGGAAGGATGTATACCCGTTGCCACGCATCGACGATGCTCTCGATTGCTTGCAAGGAGCAGAATATTTCTCGTCGTTGGATTTACGCTTGGGTTATTGGCAAGTTCCGATGGCCGACCCTGACCGATCGAAGACTGCATTCGTCACTCCTGACGGGCTGTATGAATTTAACGTCATGCCGTTCGGACTCTGCAACGCCCCAGCTACCTTCGAACGGATGATGGACAACATCCTTCGCGGCTACAAGTGGAAAACCTGCCTCTGCTACCTTGACGACATTGTCGTTTTTTGTCGCGATTTTCCGACTCACCTTGCTCGCCTTCGTGCAATTCTCACGTGTCTCACCTCTGCTGCCCTTCAACTTAACATCAAGAAGTGCCATTTTGTGGCGCGCCAGCTCATAATACTAGGCCACGTCGTCTGCAAGGAAGGCGTTCTTCCGGACCCCGCTAAACTCCGCGCCGTGGCCGAATATCCGAAGCCCAACTCTATGAAGACGCTTCGAAGTTTTATTGGGCTGTGCTCGTATTTTCGTCGATTTGTGCGCGACTTCGCTTCTATTATCGCGCCTCTTACCAATCTACTGACAGCCTCCAACGGCCTGTCTGCTTGGTCACAGGAGTGTGACGAGTCTTTTATGATGCTACGGCGCTTATTAACGGCGCCTCCGATACTTCGTCACTTTGATCCTAATGCGCCTACGGAGATCGATACCGACGCCAGCGGGGTCGGTCTTGGCGCAGTACTGGCTCAACGAAAACAAGGATATGAAGAATACGTCGTTGCTTACGCGAGTCGAACCCTCAAGAAAGCCGAGTGTAATTATTCCGTCACAGAGAAAGAGTGCCTCGCCATTATCTGGGCTTTGGCCAAGTTCCGCCCGTACCTTTATGGCCGCCCTTTCGAAGTAGTGATGGACCACCATGCCCTATGTTGGCTGTCATCGCTGAAGGATCCGTCGGGACGCCTCGGTCGTTGGGCGCTTCGCCTACAGGAATACGACATTCGTGTTGTGCACCGATCCGGCAGCAAACACTCGGACGCTGATGCCCTATCCCGCTCGCCGCTACCGGCTGACACAGCTTCGTCGTCAGCTTCTTGAGCTGTCTTGACGCCAATTGACTTCGCAGACATGCCGTTGGAGCAACGCAAGGATGCGTGGATTTCCCATCTTCTCGACTTTCTGACTGACCCATTAGCACATCCAGCCTCAAGAACTATCCGTCGTCAAGCCACGCATTTCACTATTCGAGACGACCTCCTCTATCGGCGGAATTACGCGTCTGACGGTCGGAGGTGGCTGCTAGTGATACCACGCCACATGCGCACGGAAATCTGTACTGCTTTCCACAACGACCCGCAGAGTGCTCACGCCGGCGCTCTCAAGACCTACAACCGCCTGCGTCAGCGATACTACTGGCGCGGCATGTATACTTTTGTGCGCAAGTACGTACGTGCTTGTACTGCTTGTCAGCGCCGTAAAGCTCCACCTGAACGCCCAGCCGGTACACTTCAGCCTCTGCCTTGTCCGGCGCGTCCATTTGATCGCGTCGGTATCGACTTATACGGACCGCTTCCCTCGACTTCTTCTGGAAATAGGTGGATAATTGTCGGCGTAGACCACCTCACACGTTACGCGGAAACTGTAGCCCTGCCCACAGCAACAGCAAGAGAAGTTGCGTTTTTCACCTTACGCAACTTTGTCCTTCGCCGTGGTGCTCCCCGTGAACTTTTGAGCGACAGAGGGCGTGTTTTTCTGTCTGACGCTATTCAAGCATTGCTTGCTCAGTGCAACATCATTCATCGCATGACGACCGCATATCACCCGCAAACGAATGGCCTCACTGAACGATTTAATCGCACTCTCGGCGATACGCTGACAATGTACACCGCATCAGACCAGACCAATTGGGACACCGTCCTTCCGTTTGTCACGTACGCGTACAACACCGCTACGCATGCGACCACAGGTTTTTCGCCTTTCTCTTGTACGGACGCGATCCATCATGCACGCTTGACACTATGCTTCCCTACACGCCTGACTCATCTGAGTACACTGCAATTTCTGACGTTGCCAGATACGCCGGAGATTGCCGACGATTGGCCCGTTCGCTGACAACCGAGGACCAAGGCCGTCAGAAGCTAAGGCACGACACCGGCCGACCTCTCCATACTTTTACGACAGGTGCCCTGGTTTGGCTTTGGATCCCACCGAACACTCCTGGCCTTTCGTCGAAATTACTTGCCCGATATCACGGGCCATACCGCATTCTCACTCGTACGTCCCCAGTCAATTATGAGGTTGAGCCTTTGACACAGTCCCAAGACTTACGTCGTCGTGGTAGGGAAATCGTCCACGTGAGTCTCCTCAAGCCCTATTATGACCCCGCCATACTGACAACGCCTTAGGTCGCCAGGATGGCTACGCTATTCACCGGGGGCATGTAGTGAACAATACAGACGACGACGAAGCAGCCAATAAAGCAAGCCACATCGTGAGTGGTAGCCACGCGACCCGAGCTTGCGCTTGCTTGGATTCTGGACCCTCGTCGTTCCTTCACGTTTGTACGTGAATAAACCACGTGACACTACAAATAATACTGGTGTGTTGAAATTAAAATCAGATACTTTTAGACATACCACTAGGTGAAGATGGTTTGTCTGCAACTCCAACATGAAAGTTTGAACAAATGGAATTGGAAGACTAAGGGTAATTTTTGCGTGCGCTGCATGGTTATCGAATGGTTGAACGATGAAATAGTGTGACTTAGAAACGCACCTACATATGCGATGCGAAAGAGCCCTTACAAGAGCAGCACTCTGTTCCCAGACGTAGCGTCAAATAACGTCGCTTTAATATTATTCGCTGATCGAAGACGCACCGTGACAGCCGCAAAAATTACTTATAATCCCCGCAACTTAAAAAAAAACTGCGATTCTAAAAGGACGTCTGCGACAAAGGTAAATCACGCAAGGTACTTAACGAAGAAGAACATTTATCAATACGTGACCACGTATTTTGCATGACTAGAGCTACCCAAACCAAGACATGAATAGGTTTTAAAAAAAAACTGCATACATGCATGAGAAGTGTCTGGAATTTCCGTGTGGTGAGAGCTTTGAAAGGCAAAGTTCTTATCTCCTATAAATGAAACTGCTGGCGTGTTTTTTTTTTCTTGTTTTTTTAAGAATTGATGAATGCGAAAATTGGTTATGTACAGATATCCCTGCTGAACGGACAAACTTACGCGCAGCTTCCAGTTAGCAATGTTCTGCGTTGTGAAGTATAGCTCCTCAGCGTCCCCCGTGTGCTGTGTGCGATGATTTAGTGATTCCTGCGTGAAGTCTACTTCAGCGGCTCTATAGCTGAGAGCTGCTAAGCCTGCTCAACGTCTATGCTGGTTGTTTATACTTTTTTTTACCTAATAAAGTATTTTATAACTGAAAAATATCGAAGTTTCACATTGAATATTTTTCAGACACTATCTTATATCCTACATAGGCGCGCTGTACACTGCCATACAGCGCAACTACTGTGATCAATACTTGCGCGGCATTATTTCTCCTAATTTTATTTGTCAGCGCCCGACCATCGTCATTGATGTTGTCTTTCTGGTCATTCACATTGTTGTGAGTGTTTTCGAAGTCTAAAACGCCTTTCCTATGTACTGAGTGTACCTACATATTTGCACAGCGCTAAGTGAATGAGGACGTATGAAAGGACACATATGTAGATTCTAAATCACCAACTAACCCGTGCTGCCGTTCTAAGTGTACCTATAATCGATTAGAAATATGCTATTTCTCCACTCAGTCAGTTGCCCCAACCTTTCATCATTCGTCTTGCCTAAGGCGACGTCCATTACGTAACCGCATTCACGTGTAGCGAAGCCGTTATGGAAACATCGCGTTCCCATCGCTAAAACAATGTTCCGGCGCATTATGGTGGTCCCAGAAAAGTCAGCGCGAGGCACTCCCTTTCTATACAGTTACAGTGCCATTACGGCATAAACCGTGGAAATCTTTGCATTGTCACCGTAATAAACGTAAAACTATAAAAAGAGACGGTGAACTTCCTGAGACGTGAGGATTATGCAAAACAAGTTCTGAGATAACCAATGCTATAGCTAGCGCGCGCCTTCGCGAACATGTTGGAGAGCAAAACATCCCCTACATTAACATGTAAAATAGAAGTGAAAACGGATTCATCTACATATCTTGGCTCAGGAAAGGGAAATTTCTGCAGAAAGCTGATTTAGCGATGCAGTGAATCTGTAATAAACTCCTGACCCCTTTAGCCTTCCGACACAAGAAGAGTCGTTAAGATACTGTTTTGTGACTTCTATTATAAAGAATCGATAACAGCATCGATTATTAATAATGGTTCTAAATAAGCAAAACCTCTGGTCATAAGCGCACACACTGAATGCTGGAAGCTCCCACCAAACCAAGCAATTGGTTAAAGCCATGTAATTTGTAAGTTGTTCGGGTTCTGGAAGGATGGCTCGACCCACTTCGGGGGATTGTCCATGAATAGTGCGACACTAAAAGTCGCGAAGAAAACAAATAATAGGAATGTTAGATAGACAGTTTGTAAACAAAGGAAAATATTAGATAGGGTGTTTAGGTTTCTCTATGAAATGCTGGTAAATTATAGTGAGTACAATTTCTTTTAATTAGTGGGTTACGAACCAAGTAATGGTGGCGTGCGTTTGCGAGTTCGCGCATACCTCAATTTTTCATTTTATCTCTTTCTTTTTCGCGCATGCAGGAGTATGTGTGACTGACAAACTTTACTCATAGTTCTATCCAAAAAAAAAAAAAAAGCTCACAGGGTCCTTCATGCACTCACCTAAGACGACTGGAAGGTGAAAGCAATTTTCTTTTCCTTCTCGGTCGATGTATTGTGCCCGCGCCACCTCCCTCCGAAAGCTTCCTGCATCTAACGTGGTTTTGCATTGCCTCCAGGATCGAAGGCACCCCACCTGGCTTTGCACACTGCCTCCCTAATCGGCACACCGTTGACCAAGCTGCGATATCATGTGATGACGTCATCATGCGCCGCAACTTCCCGTGACGTCACTGTGACGTCAGCACGACGGTAAGGTGACACGCGTAGGTGCGCGTGCCACCTTACCGACGCGTAGTGCACGCTTCGCCAGTTTGCAAAAAGAAGAATTATGGCGTAGTGAGCACTTCGCAACTGTACTTGCAGTAGGAATTCTAGGATAGTTGGAAACGGCCAGCGTTACGCGCACAAACGTTCCTTCCCTTGCAGCACGGTTGAAGGCGATGCGCACGGGGCCTCATTACGCTGTCGCGTTGTACTCTTGAAGACGAAACTGAAGCGTCATTCAAGTTCTTTTGTCTTCGGAATGTAGCCTGGAAGAGGCGTTCTTATTCCAGAATGCCTTGGGCACTAACGGCGTTCCGGGCCTTCGCGACCAGCCTTAGTTGATCCTCAAGGTCGTTATAGATTATAGCTAACTAAGAAGTTATAACTGATTGCTGTCAAATCGCGTTTGGGAGTCGAGAGAGGAAACATTTATTGCCCGATTTTTAAATGGCTTTATAGCTGTCTTTTCTTCTTGCTGTTTTTTTTTTCATTCAGGCATACAAATAGCTTAGATGCCGTAGTTGTGCGGGAAGGGGTGGCAAAAACGAAACATATTTACTTTCCATTTAATTATATGTTTACCTGTGGAAACGTTCGAGAGCGCTGGGAGCAGATTACTTATTTAAATGCGCAATATCCCTTTCTGAAATTGCCATAAGTAAAATTATGAGTGCGGAAATGAAGATTATAAAATGATGCATATATAGCCGGTAAAAAAGAAGACATCATAAAGAAAATCTCTCAATTCGAACGATATGAGGTGATCAACATAAAACTGTTTACCTTTGTCATGCTTCATGCGTGGAATTTTCCGCGAAAGTCACACGGCGTGCACCAATAAAAAATATATTCGTCGGTGGTTTTATGAAAAATACATCCAGAAAAATGTTCCAAGACAAACGCGAGCAACGTGGAGCTTGTGGAACATAGTTATGCGTCGAAACTAAGCAATTAAGAAGGTGTGAATGAAAAAAAAATGCAAAGTTGTTTTCTACGCGGGGTTTATGCGGTGTTGCTGATCTACGGCATTGTGACTGAGAGCTTAGAGAAAGCGTCATATCTGCTTCTACTGTTTTACTTTGTTCTGCTCGCTAATTTCTTTGATAATTTCTTTGCTAAGACACTCACAAGTATCTAATTCGCTACGGTACGTTGCACTGTTTATCAAGAACATGTTTGTCTTACTTAAATTAATAGCGCTATCTTTTTTTTTTCACAACTTACCCGTGCTCCAAATAAAGTTCCTGCTAGCACTTGCCCGTAGTCGAAATAAAGCACTATGATCTTTGTGATTTTCCTTGAGAAGCATGTTGAATCATTAATCAAAACCTTCAGTTTGAAAGATGTGCGAAATGATCACAAGCATTCCTTTAGTCTTCAAGAATGTCTGACGACTGCTTGCTTAATCTTCATCATTATTCAAAGGAAATGCAGGTGCAATCGTTCTCACAAGCTTTCAACAAAAGTCACGAGTTTTATCTCTCTCTCTTACTCACTCTTCTTCTTCTTCTTTTGCATTCAACTGCAGCTAGCCAAGTGTGAAACCGGTGTGTAAACCGGTAATAACAGCAGAACTCCGTTACTGTACTTAAAGGGGTCATGAACCACTTTTCCAAGTAATGATCGAATGACCTTAGTATCGGAGTTTACTACTTCCCGGAGTTCCCGAATCGATTGCCGCAAAAATTTCTCGAATCAGTCAAGAATCCGCGGAGTTATGGGGGTTTGCTGCACGCTCTCAGCGCTTTCTCTCTTTTCTCGTGCCGACGAGCGCACTGGAAGCTAGACAGGGAGGGATGGCACGAGGGTAAGAAGTTACGTCAGCGCGCGTCATGAAACGCGATCGCTCTCCCGCTGTGATTCGCATGCGCGAGTGAGGCTACCGTGTAAAGTTAGCAGACTGAGGAGTGCGGCGCGAGCAAGTGGCGGCACCCCGTGGCAAGAAGCGCATCTCATCCGGCTATCGGCCAATAAGCATGCTATGTCTCCGCGACGTCAACGTGCAGACGCCCCGCCCACCGACGAGAGTGAGAACCGGCCTCTGTTTGAAAAGAGGGCGCCTGAGGAAACGGCAACTTCGCGCTCCGCTTGTGGCCGTTACGCGGCGCGCACGACTGTAATATTTTGCAGAGCAGTTCATAGCCGTGTCAGCTTTCCGCAGGTTGTGTTTTTTCAACAAGCCCAAGGGGTGCTTCATGACCCCTTTAACTGTGGCTTTAAACCATTTGGTTTACCCTTACAAACGGTTCACTCCCCATATGAGGGAGAAACCGAAAATCGTGTTATTTCCCACGGCAATTAGTCAAAATCTAATAAGAATCCAAGAAACGTCCACGCATCTGTGTTTCTAACTTCAGTGTAACACAGCGCCCCCCTATTGATGCAGACTCTGACCCCACTCGCATTGTTTCGTTTTCTTCAGATTTCTTTCATTGGCGGCGCTACTCATTATTGGTCACGAATTCACTCAACTTCCTTCTCTACACCCGATTTCCTTTCTGCTTTTCCGTACGTGACATTTTTTTCATAGATTCCAGAAACACAGAAAGATGGAAAATAAATGTTAAGTCAGGGTCGTCAACCAGAAAAGGATCAAGTTGACGTCCCTACACTGTGAAGAACGAGGATCATAAGGAGGAGAGAGAGAGAAAAGCGGCGAAAGTGGGCACGCGAGAACGCACACACACACACAACAACATGCAGTAAACGGCGCCAGCACGCCGCCACGCACTTCGTCAGAGTGCGTCATGCAGAACAGTCAGCGGGCTCGCTTTCGCTGCTGATCAGATTGAGCGTTTAAATTTGATCATGACTTCAATTACGTGACGTTTCTACCGTTTTTAATTAATACGGACCTCACTCAAACTTATGAATACGACCGCTTCTGAAGTTGCCACATAAGACACCCCAATATTTATTCTAATAGGAAAGATATTTTTTTAAAATTGTTGATTAATATTCTGAAGCTCAATGTATTAGTGATGAAGTGCGCAAGGCTCGTCTTGCGGATCTCTTACAGCAATGCCATGCTTTCTACGCTCATAGGAGATCTATAATAAATTGCTGTAGCCTAGAAAAGAGTCTGGTATAGGAATAAAAAACTTTTCTGGGCAGCGTTACAAAAAATAAGTTTCAATAATTGCTTTCGGAGACAGAACATGGCGGAACATAAAGACGAAGGCACTGTCGTAATAAATTATTTAGAAAAAATCAGGGGGATATTGATAGCAGCCAGCAAAGCGAAGCAGACTTTTTTTAAAAAAAAGGAACGATATTTGAAGTGCGTGGTGGATAATGAAAACTTCGTGTCCGACTTAGTCGATCTTGTTTCCTATCTTTAGTTTTCTGAATCTTTGTTTATGCATTATTGGCATTATTATTTGTTCCATTAGTTTGTGGCCCGTGCCCCGTAGCGGGTGGGTGCCAGCGGTACAAATGAATAATCAAGAGGGGTTACTGAAAAGTAATGTCTCGATTTTATCCTTCGTAGAACATTCCGTTAGCAGTGTTCAACAACGAAAAGTAACCAATCCACATCTAGCCAAGAGTTCGCTGTGCCACCATGCGTGGCAAGATACAGCGCGAAATTTACAGGCAGTAAGTCGTCCCTCATAGGTTTCTAAATCAGAAGCACTTAAAAAAATAAAAAAAAGAAGAAATTGGGGGACGTTTTATTCTTCCGACTTTGAGGCTGTCTCCGTCACGATCCACCGAACGAACAACATTGCCATTATCGCTAATTGAGCTGATGTGTTTAACCGTGCTACGGCACTAATTACGTATGCACATCCATCATGCACACGCACGAGTGTTCGATTTTTACAATCACTGCTTTACACTGTGTAAATGCAAGCGCACGCCTCAGAAGTGCGCATGCAAATAGAATATACTTCGAGTTTTGCTGCGCCCAGAGAAAGAGAACATTTGTTGCGACGTACAAAACAAAAGACATTGAAATGGGAATGGCATATTTTTCTGGTGTTATTTTTTTCTTTTAATGTCCGGTTTAGTAACAGTGACAAGTAAAGAGTCTCGAAAGAATTGTAAGTAACCTTGTCGACGCAAACGTCAGTTTTATGCGGCTGACATTTTGACGAATGATAGACGCAAAATAGTGCATACAGTGAAGATGATGAAAAAAGAAAAAATATTTAATTGCAAAAACTAGGGCGTCGCAAGGGCAACAGACGAAGGCAGCATTTCGCCTTTTGCTGCGCCGCAGTCTAAGTAATTAATCATGAGCCAACTGGCCCAGCAACGAGTCCTGCTAGAGTAATATTCATTCTTTGCTTTAAACTTCGGTTCCTTCCTAACACGTTACCATATGGAACCATTAAAAATCCTGTGCAGCGTAATTAACTGTTGCTGCTTGTCAAACTCAACATGCTTAACCTTCCGTAAACCATCAGTTACAGTAACATCAGTGAACTTCTCAAACCGCAGCATTCACGAGGTTCTTTAAAATGAGTTCTTAACCGCGTTTTTTAACATTGAATCTGGTTCCGCGTAACTTTGCGTCCGAGTTCTTCCGAGACCTGATGTTAATGATCGTGCTACTTTATTCTTTTACTGTTGTTTTCTTTCTCTAGGGAGGCTTTCTATAGGGAGGCCCATAGATACCCCTTCAACAGCAATTTCTGTTCGGCTGCAACTGCAAGTTGAACCCTATACGACCAGCAGTACACTACCCTTAGATACGGGTCTCCGAAACAGTCCCTTACAAAATTCGTTATCATAATTATGCTGAATAATTGCTTCCTCATAGACTTTCCGCTGAGAATCGATCGTCCCTTATTTAAAACTTCCGTAAGGGATACGGCGTCCCCAATATAAAGAAAACTACTAAACTGAACGCCATTACAGTAACTAGTTCGTAATAAACAACTTTTATCACGTGTCGGCGCCATTTACGGAGCCAGATTCGACCCCGTTGCCCTTATCGTAGCTCATATGGAGCGTTTTTGTACAAATAAATATTAAAAGGTTGGAGTAAAGCAATGAAATGTTCGAGTATTACTTTAAAGCTTTTGATTACACTCCCGCTATATATTATAGCAACGAAAAGCAGAAAATGAGGAATTGACTTCGTTCTTGGCTTCCTTGAATTTTTTTTTCAGCACTTCAACAAAGCAGTGGTCAAAATGAAAATCATACAGCTCTGACGAAGACGAAGTCACCGTGAAGAACGGGATCTGCTCTTCGAGGAATCAACAAAAGTTGCACAAAAGTACAACACTCAATACAACAAGAAGGAAGATCTCATGGCGAACAGCGGTGACAAGATTAATAGTTTCTCGTTCGAACATCTTTCTCACTGTCAAGAAGCGAGGCTTTCGCTCATACTTATCAGCGCGAAATCGCACAACAGCCATCGCCTGCTTCTGTTTTGTGTTCTTCGTATATCTACGCCACTTGGCTTATTACTCTAGGCTGTGCATTTGTTCCGTTGTTGCCGCTGCATCTGCTGTAAAATTCCTGTTCTGGATCCAGCAATGTTCTGTATTTCTCGGGCCTCTCAACCGTGGTATTCAAAAACAACGCCCAGAAGTCGCAAGTACTGTCTGGAAACGCACGCGCTGTCGAGTCCTCAATATATCAAGAACTGCCGTCATTCAGCTCTTGAAGTGCATCGGCTCTATTGATCCCGACACACGCTCGGCGACTGGCAGCAGTTTGCTGAGGCAGTAAATCAAGCGAACGAGGTGCCGATTTGGAACGATTCGAAAAGAGTGGTGCCGTGAAACTTTGCGCGCTTCGACGCACTTCGAGCGAGTGTGTTTCCGGTACAATGCCCCGAAATCGCTTCTGTTTCGTTTTTATTGCGGGAAGAAAAGCATCGCACGGACTGGCTCTGACCAATTTAAATTAAAGAAAGGCACCCTGGGAATAAACTTCCGTCATTTCTTAGTTATTTCTTCGAAACTGCGGTAGGCAGCTAGCGTAAAGCTTTAAGAAAACCTGCGAACGAAAAATTACTTTTAAGTGCATCGTGAAGTCACAGAATGTTGCATTTCTTAAGCTCCCTCAAGCTTGCTCAGTTCACAACGCTCAGAGCTTTTGACGGCAGTGCATGACGTCTGCGTGCTGGAAGGCATCGATCCCACTTGAATACGGCCTATGACGACACAAGCACTAACACATAGTAGTAAAGAATTCACGCACATCACTTAAACGCTTACACCAGGCGACAACGTTTTCCAAATAAACACTAGAATGGTGGCAAGGACAAACACGTTACCAATACAAAATACCACCCTGGCTGAATTTTCAATTGCTCATATACATCTCTTAGCTGAATGATCGTTCTAATGAAGTGCGTTGATGAGAAAATTATTTGATCTTGCGTTTTTCTACAAGATACGCTTTTTTCCACAGGCTATGCATTCCACTGAGAAGAAACATGTCGAATAGTACATCACAGTACACAGTTACAACTATCTGGCAACAGATATCGCACCGCATGTGAATTTAGGACAAAGTCTTTTTTGAGAGTTCGTTGAAGCACATCCCCAAATAAGGTTGTATCACTACAGCTTATAAAACAATGTACACCCACACTTGCCGAATACGAATATATCTGAACAATACGAACGAGTTGTACCGGCGATGCAAAACAAACGTGAAAAGAGAGGGCTTTCCATGAAAGCTTCGTTGACCTATTTCGCAATGGTGGAAAAAAAGCTTTCTCCATAGGACACGATGTGAAGCCGACATGGGGTGATGCCCGCATCAGAAATATTTCGACATTGCGAAAATTCGATGGTCGCGACATGCACCTTCCACTGCGCCGTTCCTAACACTTACGAACGCTTGAAAGTATATAAAAGACTCCGAGCTGATACCGGCACTGACGATGTTCCGGAGAAGACCGCAACTATCAATTTTTGTTTTTCTTTAGTAACTCTACGTTTACGCAAAGTGACTGGATCGAGAAGTGTGTTTGTTTTTCAGACACAACCCTAACGGAGGCGACAACAACTGTCGTATTACATCTAAAGGAAGTGCCACAGTTATGAAAACTACATTTGGTATAATATTTTAAAAGGGCACATTTAATGCGCGGTTTTACAGATTACGGGCAATTCTTTGAAATGTTCGTGAGGAATCCGTGCCAGTCTCGTTTACAAATTAGTGTCATACTTCAGAGCGGTGGTATATTGTGACATTTATTTTCGCTCTGAACTTACTAATATGCAGAGTAAATAACCGTGATATCATTCGGCCTTGCTGAGTTACAGACTTGTAAGTCTAACTGTCTTCTTAAAAATTTGTAAAGTTCAGATGGGCTTTTAAAGATGAAAACGCGAGTGATATTCGCTTTGTGGAATCACTATGTTACGACTGTTTTTCCTTTAAGCGCAGCCAATCTCATCGAAATAGGCGTTGTGATTGGCAAGAAAAGGATCCATCCTTTTCGAGTAAGTGTAGGCGCTAGCGCTACACCTTCCACGTAGCAAAAGTATTCTAGCCACCCTAGCAAAAGCAAAGAAGTGCGAGAAAAGTGCGCAGGCAAGTGAGCCGACACGGGGCTCTTTGTGAATTTGACAATCAATCCATGAACCTGCTAGATTTCAGAAAGTGTGCTAAATTTGTAAGCTTTGGACGCTTGAGAACGGGGTCCCATTTAAGGAAGCACCTTGGCCACCAAAAAATGTTCTGCGCTCGAGCCAGTTTAGCAGAGTTCGAAGAATGGTCCTCCAGCTCAGTGTCATAGCGCGTGTGAAAATAAAGTATTTAATTGAAGCTTCGCAGCTGCGAGAGTCGCAGATTTCTTTCAATCACATAACGATGGAGTAAGGAAGGAAGGAAACAGAAACGCAGAAGGCAGGAAGGTTAACCAGAAATGCTTCCGCTTGGCTACACTACACTGGGGTATTAGGGAAGGGGAATAGAAAGATGAGAGATAGGAGGGAAGTGCAAAAAGGCAGTGAATTAACTGCATCGTGCGGGACTGCACCACAAGTCAGAGGCGTTCGCACAAGCCCTTCGTCCTCAAATAGCACACCAGTGCCTTGACTGCATCGCGGCCCGACCATACATGGGGACAGTTTTCTGGTCGCACCTGCACGGAAAGTGGCCGATCGTCCAGTCGTCGCATTGCGTTGAAAAGTACTTGTCTCTCTGAGGCAAATCGAGGACAGTGGCGCAGCGAGTGGTCGATGTTTTCTTCGGTGCCGCAAACATCACATGGCGCACCCTCTGCAGTCATTCCAATTAACGTTGTATATTGTTACGACTCGGGTCCGGCGGGTCACGTCAACGGTAGCTGGCCCTCGCCGGAGTACCCGTTAGCCCATCTTTTGCAGAGAGGAAGGTGCGTTCGTACTAGAGAGGGCAGAGGTTTATTTACACAGAGGCATGATGAGAGATATCAAGAGAGAGAGAGAGAGCTTTTTACAACAAGTCTTCGGCTTATCAAGCCCCAAGTCAGACAACCCTGAGACACTCAAAACCGGTGTCCGCAGCTCCCACTTGCCATCCCGGCGTCCGGCCTCCAAAAAAGAGGCAATGAGTCACACAATACACTCGTAGGTCGAGAAGTCCAAATGGGGAACACCAGTGCACCACACAACTCACGTGCCATACCCCGACGACGCCGATCCTGAACGTCAGCGAGGAGGAAGTCCGAAAGGGAGAGGGGAGGTGTCGTTGACCTCGGGGAAGATGGACAGCTTACTTGAGCACGTGCAAACCTTCATGTCTGCGCTCCGGTAAAAGAATGTAGTGGTTTGGTGAGAACCCTTCGAGAGCTGTAACCCATGCCAACAAAGGCCAGAAAAGGGGTGTCCGAGATTCTCCCGAAGTTTTGCTCGGAACCCGTCTACGGCGTCATTCCACGCTCGCTCGACCCCGCGGGCGTAAGCATTCTCCTGAAAAATGCGGCGCTCTGTGTCTCCGTCCAAGGGCCGACTTATGGGGAAACCCTCTGACTGACAGGCCTGCTTGACATGATTACGCCCAATGGCGCCTGCCAAGAAGAACTCTGGAGCCGGTCGTAACTAAAGCCCCTCCCGGCGGAAAATGCATGGAGGGGCTTTAGTCGTAACAATATACGTTCGTGAAGGCCACTCTCTACCGACGATGGTGTAGATTTTCACAAAAAACTCCCTTAGACGACGATGGAAGAGGGAAGTTAAACAACGGCGAGAACAACGGAGCGGCATTTGCAGGCGAAAGTTCAGGCAGCGCTGTGGCGTACTAAAGCACTTGCGTGTACTGCAGAGCCCTCCGGCAACATACACTGCGATGGACAGGAAGCGAGATACTATGTCTACAAGCTGCCATTTCAGTTAGAAAATAGGTTGGGTTAGCCGTAATGAAATCAGCTTACGTTACCAGCCGAACAAATTAAAGAACACATTGTGCCAACTATACAGGGCAATTCTGCGGCTGTACTGCTTCACGGCTCAGCAAGCTGAGATCAACAAAATCTAATTATTGTTTCCGTAGTGGCAGGCTTCAGATAACCGCGAATCGCGTGCACTGCAATGCTTAAAACAGTACCCAACCATACAGGGCCTTAATGAATACGTAATGACACTATCTAAAATGTGGTGGTCTTCAGGTGGTTTTGCGCCACCCGGACGCAATGCTTCATTCGCAGTAAGTGCACACACGCTTGCGTTGCCGGAACTATAAATGTTCTGTTCAATTTTATTCAGGTCCACTCCGACTTTGCGAAGAAGGCTCGAAAGCTTTAGGACGGTTCGTGCTGGAAGGAATGGCGAGGTAGTTGTGTTTATATATATATATATATATATATATATATATATATATATATATATATATATATATATATATATATATATATATATATATATATATATATATATATATATATATATATATATATATATATATATGCACGCGACCCGTTATAAAAGTACGAAAGTTCGTGCTTGATCATTCGCTTGCATGGATCCCTTCTTTTCTTCATGCCTGCGACCGAAGATCTCACATTCTCCACGCTTCGAATATGCATTCCCGGGAGGAGAATTTATTGGTGTGTCACGCGCATTGTTGCCGTCACTTTCGAATTTAAGACTGTGCAGGCCATAAAGCGTTCTAGCGTTTTTGAAAGGCTCATATATCTACTTGAGAGGTGACTGTCCTTCCTACCAGGAAGGCACAATAAATCATATTTTATGGCCTCAAAAATTTAATACCAGGACGATTAGAATAAGTATGAAAAATGAAAAACTGTTAAAGTACTGGTCAAACTGTTAGCAACTTGCACACCATAAAACGAGATAAAAAAGTAAATACGGAATGTCACTTAAGCAATGTAGTGCGTACCAAGGGATGAAAAACGCAGCAGTGGGCGGCCCAAGGTTAAGAAGGCTGATGAAATTTAGATATTTGATGGCAAAAAATGAAATCAGCCATCGCAAGACAGAGTAAAATGGAGATCACTGGAGAAGGCCTTAGTGCATGCATTGGACATGCTGTCGTTGTTGAAGACGAGGAATTAAACACTTATAGTATATGCGTATAATATTCAAATGTCGTTCGCGTGAACTCTTTCTATATCGGCTGTGTTGTGCGCAGTACCTTGGCAATTTGTTCAGTTTCAAGAGCTGAACTAAACAGACACAACATACCAATCAAGGTCCAGGCTTTCTTCAAAATTCAAAACCTTGTCTACTTGCAATCCCCTTACGTCGGAGGCCATGTTTCTACATCGAGAAATCCGGCCTACGTACCACCGAGACAAATGGCCGCTTCGGCACGAGACGTGATCGTCCATTTTTTTCTCACAACAGATATATCCTGTTTCAGATTTTAAACGAGCGTTTTGACTACGTGGTATGTTCGTGTGGCATGTAGAACACGTACAACCTTTTATTTTGTTTCTGCATAAAAGCAGCAACGGTGCATCACGACGAGACGAGGATTTTTGCGTTGTTCCAAGAAAGAATAGTCCTTGGGTTACATTTATTCTGCGAATCTTTTTTTTTTCTCTTCCTCAGTATACTTGCTGCACGTGTTTTCACAATGAGAAACATTCGTTTTTCATATCGCGTTCGCATCACCGATCTCGCGAGGCAACAGTTAGCGAGGGTTTCCTTGACAATTCACCATAAAATTCGAGACGAGCCAAGTAAGAAAAGCAAAAAAAAAGCAACCAACCAACTACCGCTGTGACATGCTGACAACGCATTGCGCAAGAAGCGCGCGCGTTAGAAAGAAACCACTTGAAAATTCAAAAAAAAGTCAAAATCTAATAGTCAAATGGCACTGGACCACGAAAATTCCATTCACTGGAAAACATCGCACCGTCGGCAGCTTTACTGTCACTGCGTTTTTAATGGAGAATTGTAGTTGCGGATTCTATATAGGTCTCATCTCCGGCGGGGCTTGAGAAAGCCCAAGCAAAAGCCGGAAGATGACGCTGCACTTATTCAAAAACCCGCCGGTGTGACCTTTCGTATACGCCAAGGCCGTTTAATGGCGGGCCTTCACTTCCTTCGAACTTGTCGGAGAAAGCTGTCAACGCTGTCCTCGGCGAATGCGAGAAATGCGATCACAGCAAGCGCCCCTGCATCTCTTTTCGAGGACAGATGTCATCGGCGTCGCTTGCTCGCGCAGATGCGCACGGGAGCTGGGTCGAAAACTTGACAGCGCCGTGCAAGAGTATGGCGAAATCTGTGCGCCTTTCACGCATATAGAAGCCACGAGAGTTGCCGACACGAACTATTTTTCTCTGCAGCACGCTCTCTCCGCCCTGTCACCACTACGTTCGCTATCGAGAAAGAAGGCAGTCTATATCTTGGCGACGTCATAAACAGTGGCCTGAGCTTTCTTTCTACATCTCTAATAAATTCACAAAATGAATCTGCGCTTACCGCTGTTATACACTTCCTTACATTTTGCCAAATTATCCTTCTTCAGTACGTACATTGCACGAAGGAACGAAATCGTTTTCTTAGTTGTTGAGTTAAACTTTGTTACTAAATAAATAAATAACCAACTTTGTTAGTTATTTAGTTATAACGATTTTGGTATAACAAAGTTAGTTGGTCAGTTAGTTAGCTAGTTAATTAGTTTTGCTGCTTGCTTGCTTGCTTGCTTGCTTGCTTGCTTGCTTGCTTGCTTGCTTGCTTGCTTCCTTGCTTGCTTGTTTTCTAACAGCTAAGCTGTTCTAGCTCGTCCTAAAATGTCTGTCGGGGCAGAAAACTATCATCATCATGAACGGGTATGGGCCACCGAACTTGGGCAAATCCCGCTACTCACCGCTGGTCGACCTCTTCTTCATCTTCTGCTTCGCTCCCAGAACACGTGCGCCGATTTCTCTGGCGTGGCCTGTAATAACCCTGAGGGGTGAGAGAACGAGTGCAGAGAGAGAGAGAAAGAAATAGAAACAAACAGAGAGGCACAAAGACAGAAAGGTATCAAAAAAGGGAAGGAGAAAAATTTTTGTCGAAAAAAAATTTTCACGAGGCGGGATTCGAACCCGCGTACCCATCGTTCGAAGGCGAGCGTCTTAACGCCTCGGTTATCAAAGCACGATAGCAGAGCACAGCATAGCCTTGTATAGTATTTGCAATGCCCACGAACTATAGGTGGCGCGCCGTGCTTTTCAAGATGGCGCCAGGAGGAGGGTCAAACCGTTTGTTAGTATAGGAACAGACAGTACGTGCGGACCAGGGGCGTAGCCAAGGGGGGGGGGGGGGGGGTTGGGGGATTCAACCCCCCGCGAAATTTTTCAGTTTTGCTTGCGTATAATACACGCACACATACAAACACACACACGAACATACATAAAGTATGGTTGAATCCCCCCCCCCCCCCGAACTGGTGCGGACGTACGGCCCGTGCCGCTTTCACCTGATGAAGTCATGAGCTGTGCTGAATTGGATATGAGACTAAACTACTTTCCCAAACCATGGAATGTGCTAAGTAATCGCCACCTAATTATTTGCTGTGGTGTGAAATGTTATATTTCAGCTCCGTTACCGTGCATAACGATGCTTTGCGAAATCGTGTGCGTGCTATATAAAACTGCATGAACTAAAATTGACGTATGAGCAGAACGGCACTCCGAGGTAGTACGTACCGAGCGAACATACGTTGTACCGAGCCTGCCTTACGGATTTGCCGCAATAGTAGGCCGCCAGCGAGTAGCGCCATCGCTGCTGCACGGGACCGCACGTTTAACGTGGTGATGGTTTACAAACATAATACGCCGTCGTCATTACTTGTGCAGTCGGGAACGCGGAGTTACGTCTTCAACGGAACACAAGCATTTAACTTCCCATTCAGTAGCGCTTGTGCCACAGCCATGCTGAAACTCTAGCCGTGTGCAATTCACTCACTCGCATGTTGCAGGCTCGATCAGCACGATCGAAACACGAATATCGAAAAGAATGCACACGTATCCTTTTCGGAACGTTGAAGAAGTTAGCCGAGAGGCGTGGATTGTGGCTGTGACTGCACGTTCCAACGCTCTAACCATTTCGCTTCGCTGGTCGAGCTCGAGCGTGTTGGCGGCATGCGGCATGCGGCGCTCCATAATATCCACAATAATTGATGCATGCAATGCACAAGAGGAACTATGTTTTTATTTTGATCTCGCTCAAGGATATTATACATTAAATACAATCAAAGTGACTTACGAGCGTGAAAGAACAATAACGCACGAGGGGACGTGAAGTGCAACTCGCTTCTCGTGAGTTAGCAGCTGATCGTTCACCGTCGCTGTCACTCTCGGTGCCTTCACAGTCTTCTACGTCCAGTGAAAAATCCTCGTCGTCAGGATGGTTTCTTTCAGCATCACTGCTGCAAGCAATCTGAAGAATTTCCTCCACCGAACAACTTCGACCACTCCGCGCAACCACGTTTACAATTACAGAGTCGTCTGGTCCTGGGCGCGGAGAACATTTCGCTCTCAGATCGGTCAACGAGCAAATCGCTTGCAGTGTGCTGCCACCTATCAACAAACGTACAAAAGCAAACGGCGCAGCGCTGGCTGTGAAACCAACACACCAACACACTGGTGAAGGACGGCGTGGAAAGCGTTCGCTCCACGAAAGGCGTGGAGCAGACGCGTCCTCCAAAGACGCGAAAGGCATGGAGCAGACGTCGCTCGCACGATTAGTAACAGCGCTTTGCTGACAAAGGATAGAGGCATATTTTTTAGAGCACATCACGAGCCGGCGCGACCTCCCGCGTACAGTGTTATGGGATTCATGCACTACAAGAAACACTGAACAATGCTATATTCAAGTAAAACAGGGTGAGCTTCAACTGAATATGTCAGACGATAACATTTAACTAACCTACGTGGCTACAGAAAGCCTCGCGAAGCTGATAGTATGCGTACGCTGTGGGCTAGCATTGAAAGCGCGAGTCGCCACGTATTTTCACGAAAACTTCGCGCCTCGCAAGAACGAATCAGATTTCTCGTGTCACGAAGGCCCCCGTTTGTTCACTGATGCAGGGAACATGCCAAGTCGTAGTGCTCCTTCCTTGCCAACGCGTTAACACTGCGGTTAGCACAGCCGAACAAGGAAGCGACTGCGTAGTGCTGCCATTTTGTCGTCTACTAACCCTCCTCGAGAGGACGCTCCTGAATTCCGCTTGGCGGCGCGACAGTCTATGGGCATTGCGAATAGTGTAGCAAGGGGGTAGGAAAGGGAAGTGAGAGTGAGGAAGAGAGATGTGATGGTGCGGTGGAGGGAAAGGAGGAGGGGAGAGAGAGAGTAAAGCATAGCACAGAAAGAATGAGAAAGAAAGAAATGCAGAAACAGAAATAAAAAGAGAAATAGAGAACATCAACGAAAGAGAGAGAAAGAAATGGAGTAAGAGATAGAGACAAAGAAAGGGATGAAAGATGAATAAATAAAAAAGAGCAAGAAAGAGAAAGAAATAGAGAGAGGGAGAGAAATAAATAGAAATAGACACAGAAAAGAAAAAAAAACAGAGAGAAATGGTCGATCCTCAAGCAAATTCTACTTACAACATAGCAAAACCTACTTATAACATATCAAAACCTAACAACAACCAGTTACAACATTACAACAATCGGCGTAAGCCTAAAGACTTGAGGATGGACCAGCTTTGCTGTGCCAAGCTTTGCGCCACTCAGTGCGAACTTACCACATTTTCTTTTAACTGCCACAGGCCAGAAAACATAAGGCCCACGTTGCATTCCAGAGAAACGGAAAACTCAGCCTAGCAGCTTTCTCGAAGTTTCCTATGCGAAAAAAAATTTGCGTTAACATTTAAGATGTCATAGTAAAGTTCTACCATTTATCCCTTGGTGAGAAATTAGAAAAAAAAAATAGGCAGTTTTATTTACTTTTTCTAAAGTGATTACGAACCTATTTTAGTTCAACGAATGCTTAAGGAGTTCGGACGTATGAAATTAAGCATTATTCAGTATCCTCCATTATGAAGTGCGCACTTAAACGGCATTCTTAGAAACAGGGGCTGTCAGACCGTATTAATGATTCTGGACTCTTATCTATCAACCTTACTGGGGAGAGTTCCGTATGGATTCCGCAAAGGCAACACCAACTGAAAGAGGTTGGTTAAAAATCTTCGTTTGCTCGATAGCGCTCTTACACCACAAACTGCGTTATCGAATAACGCGCGAAAAAACTCGCGGTCACGTCAAGATAGCTTTGCCTGTGAGTTATAACCCTTAAAATATACAGATATATGCAACTCTTTGCCTTGCTGCGATGAGCGAAGAAAGATGGTGTTCGCCTGTAGGTATTACTGCACAGTATGAATAACGTGTCAACGTCCGACAAAACCCGCACTCTGGATAAAAGAGTAAATAAATTTGTCACGGCATACTCGAATATGAAAACGAACTAACACGGTTTGTTATTACTGTAAGAACATGTGTATATCGTATGACTAACAGAACTTCTTGTTACTTTGAGTGCATTTGTAAACCGTATCATGGATGCACGGAGTTCATATTTTTGACAGGGTAATGGTCATACTGCTATTATTATTTCAAAAAAAAATTGGGGGACCGTTAAGCTTCGCCTTTAAGAGTTGAACGCGATAGCGAAATCCGGCCTCTAGTGCGCACTTCAACCACTAAGTGCATACGTATTATGTGTGTCGTTACACGCACACGCACACAGACACACACGCGCGCGCGCACGGTGTATCTATGTATCTATAGTAATGGTACAGGTTTTCGATCTAGAGTACTTCCCTGTGCTACAGTCTAGACATGTTTCTCACAATGCCACACGGATGGCGGCACATTATCTAATGTTTGCTGTTTGCTTGGCATGTTTTCCGCTACATCAACATAGTTGTCCATTTCTTGAGCTGTTTGCAAGTTAGTGTGTGTTTTTAGCGGCGATGGGTGCGCTATCCCGGCTTTTTTCTTTTTTTTCGAGGCACGGCGTCGCGCAAAAAACTTAGTTTGATGGCCTCGCCAATGCGCCTACAAATCGCCGAATGGGCTCATTTTCGTCGCAACACCTTCCGAACAAAATGCGTTAAGGAGGCTTCTTCCACTACATGGCATTTATGTAGTTTTTTTTTTCGAAGCAGTTGCAAGTAATGGATGGAAATGGTCAATATTTTCTAGAGCAACTGTCTGTAACTTATTTTTGGTCAGTAAGATTTGGTATGTGCTTCAGGTTCTTCACTGTTTGAGAATCAACATCCAAAAATTTCACCGTGTTCTTGCAGTGTTCGTGTGGGGGTCAACATGGGAAAGGACAAGTCGGACTCATTTGTTCTTGCGAGTTAGAAATGGGGGCTGGGATTGACACACCTCTTTTTGCGCCAGATTGTCAATCGCTTTCTGTTCTTACGCACTGTACAGGACCCATTTCTGCGCACTGTGTGCCGGCTTCGCCTGTGCAAACGGTTGCCGAACAGTGTTGTATCTGCGATATATTTGCCTGGAAGCTTACATGGATTTCCAAAAGAAGTAGTTTTAGCTTGTAATTTTCTGCCCGCTCGCTTTTCGCTCGATTATCTTTCCACTGTGGCTCGGAAGAAATTGTACAAAGACCTTTGTGACGTTGTACTACCTGTACCGCTGTATAGAACCATGTACCTACCTGGGGGGTCGATGGAGAAATGTGCTAAAAAGGGCCAAAAAATGATGGTACCTGCAGGAATGAAAACGTTCTTTTTTCAACTACATTCAGGTACACTTCCAGTCAAACCCCGACTGGAGGAAAAGGGCATGTTTGTGCTTGGGGAACCGATTACTTAATATGCAGAAAAGTAGAAACGATAGACCACATGTTCCTGGACTGCTGGGACGCCGTTTTTTATGGGACGTACTGCAGCGTACCATCAAAAAAGATTTCCCCTTACACCCCTGGAATTCGGTATCTCTCTGTTGAAAGTGATGACGGGGCACCATTTGATCTAATAATGATGATTACACTCCACAGCATACGGAAGTGCAGGATGGCCATACGGCACGCTGATGTGGACGCCCGTCCGGCGCGTCAACACTTCAAAGAAAGCGTAACCCGTTTTGTTGAAGAACAAAAACTTCTTGAAAATGTTCCCGATGGTTTAGATCGTGTAGAGCTTCTTCTACAAATGAAGGAGGTTTAGAGTGTCCACATTAGTCCCAGTATGGCTCTTCCCTTTTAAATGCGAAGCATTTCTTAGCGAACTTCTGCGACTTTGAGCGTATCTATCTATCTATCTATCTATCTATCTATCTATCTATCTATCTATCTATCTATCTATCTATCTATCTATCTATCTATCTATCTATCTATCTATCTATCTATCTATCTATCTATCTATCTATCTATCTATCTATCTATCTATCTATCTATCTATCTAGCCGCCTACGACTTTGTGCTCTCCTGGCCGTTTCGTTAATCGGATGTATACCATAATTGGTGTGTCATAACATGGCCTTATTACAAACATAAATGACAGGTCATATCATGAAAATCATGAAACGCTTGTCATGAACAGCATGATTTACATTCCGCGGCCTTTGGGCTCCCTGGCCGTTCCGTTAATCGGATGTGTACCAAAATTGGTGTGTCATATCATGGCCTTATCACGAATATAAATGACAGGTCATATCATAAATATCATGACACGCATGTCATGAACAGCATGATTTACATTCCACGGCCTTTGGGCTCTTGCGGCCGTTCCGTTAATTTCATATATACCAACATTGGTACGGCGTGACAAGAGTTCATGACGAACATAATGACAGGTCCTAACATGCAAATCATGACGCGCATGTCATGTGCAGCATGATTTACATGACATGGTCTCGGGGCGCTCGCGGCCGTTTAAATAAAGGGATACATACGAAAACTTTTATAACGAGACATTTCTGTATGACGAACATAACTGACACGTGGTAACATGAAAATCATGATTTGCATGTCATGTATGACATGATTTTCATCCCACGCTCATGGCGCACTCGCGGCCGTTTCGCTAGACTGATATACACCAAAATTGGTATTGTGCGATGTGACTTTATGAAGAACATGAATACCAGGTGGTAGCATGAAAACCATGACATTCATGACATGTATGTCATGATTTACATGCCACGCTCGTGGTGCATTCACGTCCGTTTCGCTTGCGTGATATACACCAAAATTGGTGTTACGCGACACGACAGTATGACGAACATAAGTGAGACGTGGTAGCATGAAAATCATGACATGCAAGTCATGTACGACCTGATTTACATGCCAAGCTCATGATGCGCTAGCGGCAGTTTCAGTAGATTGGTATACACCAAAACTGGTATTGCGCGATGTGACTGTATGAAGAACATGAATGACAGTTGGTAAGGTGAAAACCATGACATGCATGTCATGTATGTCATGACTTAATTGCCACGCTCATGATGCATTCGCGGCCGGTTCGCTAGCTCGATGTACGCCAAAATTGGTATTGCGCGAAGCGACTGTATGACGAAGGTAAATGAGACGTGGTAACATGAAAATCATGACATGCATGACATGCACGACATGATTTACATGTCATGCTCATGACGCACTCGTGCCGTTTCGCTTGCTTGACATACACCAAAATTGGTATTGCGCGACGCAACTGCATGATGAACGTAAATGAGAGGTGGTAACATGGAAATCATGACATGCAGGTTATGTATGTCATGATTTACATGCCGCGCTCATTGTGCATTCCCGGCCGTTTCGCTAGTAGGGATGGTCGATTAAAATTTTTAATCGATTAATCGTTAATCGTTAACTGATTTAACCTTTAATCGATTAACTGCTTTCGGTGGAAAGTTTTAATCGATTAATCGATTAATCGACATTTTTTATGGGTGCTTTAAAACCGATATCTCTTTGTTTGAGAGGCATCGTTCGTGCTTGATATGTACCCAAATCTTTTTATCAGACGCGCTGACGATCGAAAATTTCCGCTTTCGAAAGTGTCGACGACGGGCCCCTTGTGTCCAGTGTGCGAAAATTCTCGGGTCATTCCACGAGAGATCGACACGGGTCCGAAAATTGATATTTTAGATTTGATTGAGTATTTAATGTTTTATGCACCTCTTTCCAGGTTAGCCTGAAAATAAACTTCGTTTTATGATTAACGGCATAACTTACGAGAAAAAAAATATCGAACTTATTCAACACGGAGGGACCAATTTTGTCACCTGTTATTCTCGAAAGTTTGAGGTGCTATAAAACACACAAATATTATTGTTACAAGGAAAATATTTTTGTCCTGAAATTTATGCCTAATGAAAAATAAATTCATAAGGTTTCAAGTTTGTAGAGCGAAGGAAAGTAGTTTTTAAAAATGTCTAATTATGTGACATTTTATAAAAGGTTGTGTATTCCCCATTTTGTTCTCTGAAAGTAACGCAAGCAGCACTTCGAAACTTGACGAGTTGTGGGAATATAGTGTGTTCAATAGGTGCATAAAATATTGTTGCCCTAGGGCAAATACATATTCTTATATATTGAATCAAACTTCTCATATCGGCGAAAGTGAACCTTACTGAAATGCGAATATTTAAAAAACCCCATCTTTGATTTTTCTTGAAATCCCGTAAAGAGACAACCGAAGACCATCGAAAAGTAATATAGAAAAACATGTTGCATTATTTTGTTTTTAGCGACAATATTCGCGGTACAAATCAGAGCTTTTCCAGAATGCGCTGAGGTGCTGAGAAATCTAGAAATCAGAACAGAAAAGCGGCAATCAGCTTCAAATGCGAGTAAACGTGACCGCATTTGGAGAAGAAAGGCTGTTTTAGTGGATCGGAGTAATTATTTTGAGCACGATATTCCACAGTACTTGAATTTGGGCTTATACGTCGAGCACTGAGACTTCTTATATGTGGGCGCCTCTCCATTACTGACACACGGATGCGAGTGCTGTGACGGCCATGTGTTTCCAACATTTTGGTTAAGTGAACTAAATGTGGAATGAGTTCAGGAACGATGCATAACGAATTTTGATCATTTGGGGCGCGGAGACTGCCGCTTTAGACTGAAGAACACGCTTTAGGGCTTGTTGTCGTCCGTCGTCTGCTCAACAGATTATTGCTGCACGCCGCATCTCGGAGCCAATGCTTTAGATCATATGGTTTAAAGTCGGGACAAAGATAACGCCATCTGTGATTTTATCGACAAATACTTTCTGAAATGCATTTGAACATACTACACTTCACTTTTGCATTCGCACTGCGGGCACTGATTGTGGTCGTGTTTTGTTAGTGTCACGTACTGCTAAAGGTTATCTGCAAAAGATGCAGCCCTTTTGAGCGCATATCTTGTTTCACGCATTCATCACCGAAAGAGCAGAGTGTGGGTACTTCAAGCGTATATGTTTTATCTTGCGAGACCCAACACTTGCGTTGGAACATTTTCATGCATAAGTTTATCTGCACATATACACAGATGTTTTGCAACTGAGTTACAGTGTAGAAGATTTCCTCCATTAGAGCTGTGTAATCAGCAGCATAAATGCGCCTTCATAGGTATGTATTTGTCACAGTGCTAAAACAGCCTTTCTTCTCCAAATGCGGTCACGTTTACTCGCGTTTGAAGCTGATTGCCGCTTTTCTGTTCCGATTTCTAGATTTCTCAGCACCCCAGCGCATTCTGGAAAAGCTCTGATTTGTACCGCGAATAATGTCGCTAAAAACAAAATAATGCAAAATGTTTTTTCTATATTACTTTTTGATGGCCTTCGGTTGCCTCTTTACGGGGTTTTAAGAAAAATCTAAGCTGGTTTTTTTTTAATATTCGCATTTCAGTACGGTTCACTTTCGCCGATATGAGAAGTTTGAGGCAATATATAAAAATATATATTTGCTCTACGGCAACAATATTTTATGCACTTATTGAACACACTATATTCCCACAACTCGTCAACTTTCGAAGCGCTGCTTGCATTGCCTTCGGAGAAAAAAACATGGGGAATACATAACCTTTTATAAAATGTCACATAATTAGACGTTTTTGAAAACTATTTTCCTTCGCCCTACAAACTTGAAACCGTATGAATTTATTCTTCATTAGGCATAAATTTCAGGGGAAAATATTTATGTTGTAACAATAATATTTGTGTTTTTATAGCATCTCAAACGTTCGAGAATAACAGGTGACAAAATTGGTCCCGTCGTGTTGGATAAGTTCGATTTTTTTTTCGCGTAAGTTATGCCGTTAATAAAACGAAGTTTATTTTCAGGCTACCTAGAAAGGGGTGCATAAAATATTAAATACTCAATCAAATCTAAACGATCAATTTTCGGACCCGTGTCGATATCTCGTGGAACGACCCTCCCACTTTCGCACACTGGACACAAGGGGCCCGTCGCCGGGAGATGGCTGTTGGCTAAAGAGCGAGATACTGATCATTTACCTAAAGAGGCGGATTGGTGTCGTCAGGATAGGGTTCTTCAACACTGTCACCTTCGTCGTTACCACCTTTCTTTGGGAGATGGCTCTTTGGCACGTGAATGGAGTGGGTGTGCAGCTGGTGATATCTTAGAGCCTCCGTCGCTGGCTTCGAGAAGTGCTTGCCACATTTATTACACCTTGCAGTTTTCGTTTTCTCATCTTCAGCGAACGAAGACCACAGTGCGCTCCTCTTCCGATTGCCCGGCATTATGACATCCCAAAGGTAGCAGTATAACTACCAATGTGTAATAATTACACAATATAACACGCAAGCAACGCAAGCCCCACGTATACTCAGGCGACGCTCAACCAACTTAAGGGAGAGGAGGTGAATGCAGCACCAGCAGTAGACTGTGAGCCGGAGCGAAGCGGGCAAGTACATTTCTGCCTCGATGGGGTGGAGCCGCCTCTTGTCCGGGCTTGAAGCATTGGGGAGTGCTTGGAGTTCAGGGCGAGTTCATATCTTTCTCTATGGGGTATGGCCGCCGTCAGCTCCTGGCTCGTTCTGCTAGCGCAGAAATACACGCTGTAGAGAAAGCAGTGAAAGAGAGGTGATGTGAACGGCATCTGCGTCTCAGGATAGTGCGCCTCGAAGTCATGCGCTCCGGCCAAGGGGGGAGGTTGGCAGCGGGAGTGGGGGGTGCCGTAATCGATTAATCGAAAAGGTTTAATCGATTAATTCGATTAATCGAAAGGCGGAAATTGATGACGATTAATCGATTAATTGTGGACCTTTAATCGATTAATCGATTAATCGTTCATTGATTTTGCCATCCCTATTCGCTAGCTTGGTATACACCAAAATTGGTTTATGACGAACGTAAATGAAAGGTGGTAACATGATAATCATGACATACATGAAATGTACGACATGATTTACATGCCATGCTCACGGCGCACTCGTGGCCGTTTCGCTAGATTGATATGCACCAAAATTGGTATTGCGCGATGTGACTGTATGAAGAACATGAATAACAGGTGATAACATGAAAACTATGATATGCATGCCATGTATGTCATGACTTACATGCCACGCTCATGGTGCATTCGCGGCCGTTTCGATAGCTTGATATACACCAAAACTGGTATTGCGCGATGAGACTGTATGATGAACATTAGTGAAAGGTGGTAACATGAAAAACCATAATATTCATGTCATGTATGGCATGATTTACATGCTCTACTCATGGTGCACTCACGGCCATTTCGCTCCTTTGATATACACCAAAATTGGTATTGCGCGATGTGACTGTATGACGAACATAAATGAGAGGTCTTAACATGCGAATCATGTTATGCATGTCATGTACGGTATGATTTACATGCCACTGTCATGGTGCGCTTCCGGCCGTTTTGTTAACGTGATATATACCAAAATTGGTATGGCATGACACGTGTGCGTGCTGAACATAAACGACAGGTCATGCATTTATATACCAGAATATGCGTTTCATCGGCATGGTGTACACTAGATTGTGCATGCATGCGTGCATGGTAAACATGCGATATATGGTGGACTAGATGCCATGGCATGAATGATTTCATTTGGCTCAAAGACAAACAAGGCGATGTATGCAGCTCTTTGCTGGCTGCTTCGCATTACATCGATTCCCACAGTGCGTGGGATCTGCCGAATTTTTTTTTCTGTCGACCTCTCTGCGTTTTTGCGCAACCAGTGTTTGTATTGGAAATAGCGTTCCCTCTTATGTTTGTTTGTTACATGTCAAAAGCAGGCAATTAAAAAAAAAAACATTGTGGCTTTGTGGTAGGACACCTGCTTGCCATGCAAACGGCCCGGGTTCGATCCTCAATGGGACCCAAGTTTTTTATCGTTTATTTTATTTGGATCTTTCTCGATTTTTCGGTCACGGACGATTTTTCGCTCACAAGCGACGCCGTCACCGACGGCGGAATTTCTGCGAAACGAGCTCTCTAACGCTATCGCGTTAAAAGGCCATCACGTCTCCTGACAGGCACCGCGTTTGAAGCAAGAGGCTCTGTCTAAAGAAATGAGCGCTCCGCAAGAATTTTACCTCACTGCTATGGGTATTATGCATTCATGAACGGCACGCAGAAGCTTTGCCCTTCCTATAGTATACGCGTACGACAGTTCGCGTCACTTGGTTTATTCTGTTTACGGGGCCCTAACATATACGTATATGCAATGCTTTCGCGCCTCACTGAAGTGATAACACCTCCGGCGAGCAGCACTGTTGCATGTGAAGCACTCTTTTCTTTCGGTGAGAAAAATGAATCGTCTTTCGTAATAATACATGGCATAGATTACCGTCCCATTCAATGCGATAGCCGATGTTGACACTTCTTTCTTGCCGCAAGTTGCTGTACAAGTTACCAAAAATTCATTTGCCTCCACTGCAGGCACAACCACGTGCAAATTTCGCGAAGTTTTTCTATGCTTCTCCCATCAGTTTCCCTCGTGGTTATTTCGTAAAATATACAGAGCCCATGCATAACAGCGTTCCACAAAAGCTCCACCGAAACCTGCACCGGCCCAAACTTTTTCAGTCACTGTTGCCGCTGTGCAGCAAGCGCCGGTGGTCTCAAGGCTCGTACTTACCCATCGACCGTTGAGTTATAACCTAGCCGCACGTGCCGACATTTGGCCTCATTTGAATGCTCATTTACATCCGCGAAGCCACGGCCCGACGAACACCTCTTAATGACACTAGTAATGGCAAGCACGAGAGATGCTGAATAAATATGGACAGCTCGATGAAACGATCCGCGCTGACGCCTAGACGTAATTGATTTATGCCCTCAACGCGCGCTCGGCCCTCCGATTGCTGCGGCAAAAGGCAGCGGCGGCTAAGCTGACCGCATTCCGCTCCATTAACCTCACTATACCAAGCGCGGCTCTTCTCTTTCGTATTCTCTCGCGGCGCACGCTTTCATCGGCACCAGTGATTTCTGGCCACATTATGTCTACGGGTATCAAGATGATAATGGCTTATGTTTGAACACCGAGGATGTCGTTACCAAGGCTCGGGCGTAGTAGGCGCTCGCAGACGGAAAGCGATTATTCGAATTCAGGGGTGTAGCCAGACACTTTTTCCGGGGGGTGAGGGGGGCGGGGGGTCAACCATACTTCATGTATGTTCGGGCGTATGTTACGTATATATATATATATATATATATATATATATATATATATATATATATATATATATATTTTTTTTCCGGAGATAAGGTCTTACTATGGACCCCGACTCGAGCGTCAGGGCTCTGCGAGAAATTTCTTCAGCGGTACGTTAGCCCATACACCGTTCTACGACGAACTTCCCCAGTGAACTATCTCGTTACCCCGCACCTCCACCACTGAAAGACGCAGGAAGACTTCACCAGGCAGGGCCAGCAGCAGCGTTTATTCCGCGATGTCTGCCTCGGCTCAGAACAGCAACCAACCAACCCAGTGGCGATGATGATGGTTATCTACAAGTGAGAACGATGATCTAGTAGAACTCGTTGTTGGGCTAGTTGGTGCATTGCATCAAGGAATTAAACCAGCCGAAAACAGACGAACACAGGAAACGGTGAAGGAGACAGGAAAGCGGCTAGTTTCCTGTCTCCGCTTTCCTGTCTCCTTCACCGTTTCCTGTGTTCGTCTGTTTTCGGCTGGTTTAATTCCTTGAGAACGATGAAGTACGACAAATGTGTATATATATATATATATATATATATATATATATATATATATATATATATACACACATATATATATATATATACGCAAGCAAAACTGAAATTTTAAGGGGGTGGGGGGTCTTGAACCCCCCCAAACCCCCCCCCCCCCCTGACTACGCCCCTGTTGGAAGGTGAAAACAACGACTTCACTCCACGGTTGACACCTCGAGCGAATGGGGTGAGGAACAAACGAAGAGTAGAATGCGAATACGAAGCGAGGTGATAGAGTTCTTCTTGGTGTGTGGCGTGCATTACGGAAAAATAAAGCTCGGCTGTGTTCAGTTTGAATCCATCCGTCCCCGCATATTGACGTTGGTCTTCCGGCGACTTGCATGCGACCGGACTAGCTACCCAAAACGTCAGAGAGAGAGAGAGAGAAGGATAGAGGGAGGGAGCAGTGTGTCGGAACGGAACGAAAACCGAAAACGAAAAACGAAAAAAAAACGATATTTTTGACCTGAACGAAAACGTAACCGAAACTTCATCTATTATTTCGTTCCGGAGTGAAAACACAATTTTTTCAATCGTTTTTAGGTTCACGAGAAAACTTCGCAATCCGGAACAACTGAGCCCATGCAGTGTGAACAATTATGCATATCTCGGGGTACAGTATTAGCGCGCACCTCAGGCAGAAATTGCAAAGCAAAAATGTGTTGAAATTGTGCGAAAACCGAGAACAGGCAACCAGAGAAGTTTATATTACCGCAAGTGCACTTTTGCGCGCCTGTCACGCAGGCCAAAGTGGAGAGGGCATTGTCGGCGCTGAAGTTTGTTACAGCGAAAACTGTTATGAGATCACAACAGCTGATTTTGGCGTGAAAGTCGTCTGCTGCCGGTGGTGTCCGTGACCGTTATCGCGTGAAATAAGAAAAAATGAAATGAGAAACAAATTTCTAGGATCGGATGGGATTTTAACCCGCGCCCTCTGCGTGGCAGTCGGGTCTTCCACCACAGTGCCACGCTGGTGCTTGTAACTCCTTCGCAAAAACACTCTATACAGACGTCATGTAATATAGCGTGGATAAAAGTAAAGTAATAGCCAATCATCACGCAATGCTAATTGTGCAAAGAGTGTGTGGTTTAATGCTTCCCACCAGTGTTGCGGAGTTGCCAGTCCTGAAATAGAAAGACTCCGGAATCATTCCACATTTTCGCGACCCCGGAATGGAATGGGGACAACGCTTGGAGGAATGGAATGGGAATGGAATTAAGCTCCTTTTGCACGGAATGGAATGGGGATGGAATTAGGTATTTTTCCGAAAATAGAGCACGTTTTCGTCTGCGTGCTGTTTCTTAAACTTCAGACATTAGTAAGAACCTCGATTTTAATAAAGCATTATTTTTAAAAAGACTTGGCTGATTACAAGCACGGTACGTTTATAAGCAACGCGCCTACTACAAACCTAGGCATAAGTTAGTGTACAAACAAATGCATTATCCCAGCAGATACTGAAGGGAGAAAAAATTATCCCTGTGCGTTAGTTCCCATTGACAACCCCCCCTCACACACACACACAGACTGATCTTTCTATCACGAGCAATTTAGTACCTGACACACGTAAATAACCTTTGCGACAAGGAAGACATTGCATACCTGCGCGCAGGCGAACACAGAAAGTTCTCCTCACCCCATCCATGCTTGCGACACGCGCTGGATAAGCATGAGTGCTGACGAGCAGTGCGGCCCAGTGTTCCATATTTGATGCAAAGGCACGAGGTGCCCGAGCGGTGCACTGTTCCAACTAATATCAGCAGATCTAGAGGGCATTGTTCCCCATTGACCAAATCTTATAAGATTTGGTTGCCCGCTACACATCTGTAAGGCGTTATGTGCACTTTGTGCTGTGGCTGATGATGATGAAGAATTATCTTCTCATGCAGTACAACCACCCTACTCATTCTCATATGGGCAGTTCTTCCGCTACCTGTAGTATTTGCATGGTCAGCATGTTTGAACGAATGGAGTTGTTTTAATATTGTTTAAACTTAAATGCGTTAATGCTAAAATGACGACTTAGCGTATTTTTATGCTGACAAAAGTAGTATTCAAGAAGACTGAGCAATCTTGTCACGCGTCTGGAGCGGTCGTGAGTATGTAGAAAACTATAGTCTTCTCCATACACATCTCCATTCGTTCAAACATGCTGACCATGCAAATACTACAGGTAGCGGGAGAACTGCCCATATGAGAATTAGTAGTGTGGTTGTACTGCACGAGAAGATAATTCTTCATCATCATCAGCCACAGCACAAAGTGCACATAATGCCTTACAGATGTGTAGCGGGTACCACGATTCTCCGAAGAATGAGGAAGAATGGCATAGTGGGAACCTCGCTACTTCAGAAAAATTACGATGATTTATGGCATAGCGGGTACCTTGCATGTGTATTTGTATTAGTTGCTGCCGGGCAAACAATAAAAGTCACAGTTTCGCCGCAATGGCGAAGCAATGAATGCGATAGCAAGAAACTAATGCTATACGAAGTGAGGCTCGCCAATGGATACTCTCAGTTTGAACAGCGCTCCTGTTGCAAAGGCGGCCGAAGCAGCGAACGAAACTAGCGTGCTTCAAGTGTCGAGCTGTGACACTTGATAGTTCGCGCTCATCGTCTGTTTGTTCATTTAGCGGCGTCCCTTGCTCGAGTGACTTTTGTACGCTCTGTAACATGAGCGCGGACACCACGGTGAAACCTTGAAACAACCCTCTTCCCCTCACCACCAGAAAACCGCGCGAGCAGACAGCGGAAGGGCAAGGTTCTCCTTGCGCAAATATAAGAAGAAGCGAGCGAGCTCGCCGACGACTTTTAAATGCGCCCGTCGTGCTCCTAGCGCCATCTCGCTGGTAATGAAGAAACGCTTATAAGCGCCGGCCGTCTCTGAGTCCGTCCAGCGGTAAAGGGTGTGTATATAACGCTCGCCGTTAGCTACGCAGAGGATCTGCGTTTCGTGGCGTAGCGGTTAGCGCCACTCGCTGCGGAGCAAGATGTCCCTGTTTCGATTCCGCGCTTCGGAAGAATTTTTCTGAATTATTTTTCTTTGGGGCTTTTATATATATATATATGTATATATATATATATATATATATATATATATATATATATATATATATATATATATATATATACATATATATATACATACTTATACATATACGGTGCATGACGGCGACGGCAAAATTCAGCCGAGACTGTCCATATAATTGCTATCGCAATAACAGTTCTTCCATCCATCCATCCAAGAGACCCTACAACGAACTCTACAAAGTCCGCTGTTCCAGCTTTCGCTGTGACTGCTCTGCTTGTGCTGCGCAGGCCTGGCGATCTTTTTATCAGAACAGCGGTCTCGCAAATTAAAGAGTACACTCAATGACGTGCTGCTTCTGAGATCGTGCTCATTCCCTTGACACAAATCATTGAGCCCACTAAAATAAAAATCGTAATTGACTTTTGAGAAAATAAATACCGTGACTTTGAAGGGTATACTGGTCTGTGCTAGTTGATAGGAATTCGTGGTACAGTTGCTTCCGCTCCTCTGAAGAACGTGTTTTACCCTTGTCCCAATTTCTTAAGAGGAGGGCATGTAATTACATTACAAATCCAATGTTTTTTATGATTACCTGAACTTCAAATTTTTTCATTTAAAAAAACCGTTAGGAACCGTTACGGAACATTTTTTTTTTCGTTCCAGAACAGAAACGGAACGGAACTTTTCGCGGTGGAACGAAACTAAAACCGAAACGAAAAACATTTTGTTCCGACACCCTTGGAGGGAGTAGAAAAAGCAAAGGCAGGGTTAACCAGATTGTACCCGGTTTGCTTGCCTAGACTGAGAAAAAGAAAAAAAATTCTCCTAAAGGGAATTGTCGTAACGTGAGAAGCATTCAGTTTGGTGAGACAGAGGCCTGAGAACACGCATGTCACATGTACTATTTTATTACACTACTACAAGAGTGGATAGCTGACAGCAACAAGCCAATATTAGCCAGTTTTTGTATAATGCAAGTAGATACGTTGGACCTCAAAGTACAAATTGTTTCTAGATTAATTAACCTTGCAGTGTATACGTCGTCCTGATCATAGTTTTATGTGAGAGTTTGTGTGACCCGCTTTGCGTCACTCGAGGCCTCGTTCCCAATTTTAACTCGAAAAAAAGCCTTCGATCTTTAGGATGGCCGCAAGATGTGGCTGAAATACAACCGGGTCATCACTATCATCATCATCATCATCATTATCAGTTTGTCTATATAGATATGCCCACTGCAGGACGGAGGCCTCGCCCAATGTTCTCCAGCCTACCATGAACTGCGCGAGCTCATTCCCTTTTATGGCTGCAGATTTGTTCATTACGTCAGTTCGCCCAACCCTTTACCGTCCTCGGTCGAGCTTCCCATATCTTGGTACCCATTCCCTCACCCTAACTGATCATCGATTATTTGGCTTGCTCATTACGCGACCTACCGAGGTTCACTTTCTTTCTCTCAATATCAGCTACGATATCGACTTCACTTCCTATAAGATGCTTCGTGTTAAATGAAAAAAAAAAAGAAGCACTGAGAAAGGAAAACGGACAACACCGGACAAGTGCTCGGATGGAGTTCTGTGCGAAAGGCGTATCGTTTCTATCCTCAGATGGCGTTATAATGTCGAGCATCTCACCGCGGCTATCGAAGGCAGACTGAAGCTAGCAGTAAAATAGGCTAAAAAATCGTACAGTATGTACAAGCTAGTTCCACTCTGTTTGTCCGACCACTACGTATTTCAAGTCATTGGAAACAGTGTTTGTCCTCAACCCAAAAGCGTCCCGACACGATAGGTATTTTCGTATGTCTCTGGGAATCACGCCCTTAGAGTTTTCTTGCCCCGAAAGGGTCCGACGCGATTTGCATACCGTCGGTTCCTTCCCGACAAAGTTCCCTAAAGAAAGCCGAGTGCCGCTCTGCCTTTTCGATCTCGTCTCATCTCGTCTCTCCCTCTCTCTCTCTTTCTCTCTACCGTTGTTGGCCCTGTGCGCGTTTGTGTATCCGGCGGGTAACCGTCGGCAGCGTTTCTTTGATCCACGGTCACCCCGCAGCAGAAACGCAAGCCCAACGCCACGGCTGCGTCGGTCCCCTATACGGGTTTTAATGTACTTGCCTGTACAGACCCCGTGCTTTCCATTCCCCTCATAGCGGCATGCTACCTCTCTTCCTGCATCAAAGGAACCGCAGTAATTGGGAGGCCTGTCCTAGAGCCCCATTGAAGTCACAAATAGTATACGAGGTACTGTTCATCATGCCGATACAAAACAAGAAACAGAAATGGGAATTTTGTAAAAGTGACGCCAATTGGGTCACAAGCGATATAAGGTAAGGCTGAATCACTTCGAGCAAGAGTACGTGCAGCATATAACCATAATGAAGGATCAGCGAAGTACAGCAGATAGTTCCACACTCCGCTCAATATGAGAGCTATAATGGGTTGACAGAAGTAGATGTACGCACAGACGTGATGATAATCTCAATGCAGTGTAACACTGCAGGGCACGGTAGATGCCGCAAACCCTTAGTCAAGTGGTGTTCAGTAAAGACAGCACAAAGCCCAAACGTCTCACATTCGCCAAGCGCTGGTAACTCGGCAGGCTCAGCAGCAGCACGGTGTGTCCAGATAGGAACGAAAACGAGGTCTCGGTCACCATTCCCGAATTTGATGAAGTTTACTCTTAAACGCAGGCTTTTAGACCGAAAACAATGACTTCGAAGTAAGTTTCGCGAAAAAAAAAATTGTTCGCCCAAAAAACGTATGCGAATTTCGGACGCCAAAAAAAAAACACTTTTCCGCCAATTTCGTAATTTCTAATTTTGAGCCCGCCTGGCGAAAAAACAGCAAAATTTTTGGTAACAATGTTTATTCCCATCACAGATCAAGTGAAATTAAGTCTTATGACTGGATTCTGTCATTACTGTGTGCAACACCTTCTTTTTTTTAGTTTCGAAAGCCTGCCTTTAGGCATAGCAATACGTGGTATCAAAAATACACATGCCAATTTGCTTCGTGTATAAAGTCTAAGAGTGCACGGTGGAAAGGTCCGTGAATAAAGCGTTCGAAATCGGGTGGTCAGCCCAGCCTAGAGGCTGTTGCACGTAAGTTGCGAACACGGCCTAAATGCAGGCCTATGAAAGTCCACAACAAGTGTGTTGAAGTCACATCGCGGATTGGGGCGTTCTTCACTGCTCATCAGGTATTTGGATGACAGCATTGCAGTGATTAAGTTCTCGGGTGCCTTATCAATTTTAACTCTCCACGAGAATTCACGAATGTTGTCAGCACGGCGTGCGCAAATTTGGTTGAATAAAATTATGTCCATTTTCGTTTTATAACAACACTGTACGTAAGTATAGTGTTCAGTTATGGCAAACCGAGCACATACTTGCGTTAATTACTGCCCCTTGGCGCTTTCGGACCGTAGGCGGCGCAAATGCTAAAAAAATCTGGAGGCGACCCTAATCCCTCACGTCTCTGTTCGTGCGCCCTGGCGTATTCCTTCATTCGTCTGTGTTTCGTACGCTGCCGAAGCGGATCTCGGAGGCCACGCAGAAATAAGCGCGTGGTTGAGATCTTCTACGCCAGGTGCTGTAACTATCCCGGCTTCTCAAAAGAAAAACGTTTGCTCTTTCAATAAACTCATTCAATTGTCACTAGTTATCCTAACGTTAAATTGATCCTTACCTTTAATAAATTTATGCTCCGATACCATATGTATTCAATATAGTTCTCAACTTGAACCAGAAACATAGATTTGGTACCAGTTCTATTTTTTGAAAACACATTATCTGAATATTCGGAAAACTGAAAGCAAGTGCTCGACTGCAAGTGCTTAGGAGAGAAACAAGCGTGCCGCTTGTTGCTCACGCCACCACGATCACACATACACACACAAACGCACACACATTATATATATATATATATATATATATATATATATATATATATATATATATATATATATATATATATATATATATATATATATACGTATCTGCGAACAAAAGTTATGGTGCCCACAGGCGTGGAGGCAATCAACTCCGCCTTTTGTCTTTGGCTCTACGAAGGAGCGGACCATTTGCGATAAATTTGCTTATCGCATCTCAAGTTACCCGTGTACCACGGCCGCACACACGCAGAACTATGGCGGGTATACGTGCCGGATCGACCATTCGTCTGTGTAAATCCTATAGCGCTATTTCACGCCCGAGAAGGATGCTCCCGTGGGAAATTCGCACGGCTGTATATGCCTCCACAGTCAATAACCCAGCGGTTCACCATCGCACTTTCTCTAGGCAGGCCCTGGCCGTACGGGGAACAAGCAGGCAGCACATTCACGATTCTCTGTTCGCACACTTCTCTGCGATTCTCCGCATGCAATCCTCCAGACCTCCTTGTTGGATTAACTGCTGGTCGCAGCCGAAGCACGTGTGCCGGTTGGACTGAAGCGGCTGTGCTGATAAGCCACAAGTGCGTCAGCATGCGGAAAACGTGCTTTGTATGTCAGAGAATACAAGCACGTAGGATCGCAACCAGGCCCGTAGCCAGGGGGGGGGGGAGGTCCTAGGGGCCCGGGCCCCCTCTCCCCGAAATTTTGGTGAAGTAGGTTTTTTTTACCAAAGATAAATAATAAAAATAGGTATTTTTCTCAAAAAGTCAAGGTTTTCAAAAGTGCCCCCCCCCCCCCCCCCCCCCCCGAAAAGAATTCCTGGCTACGGGCCTGATCGCAATTGAACTGACGTTTCGGCCGTATTGCCGGCCTCCGACGATGGCCCATCCGGCGGACCAGTTGAACTGCGTCATTTTTTTCTACTTGTTTTTATTCTTTAAAAAAGAAATATATATTAATATAGGAATAAATGTTCGACACAACGTATGCTGTCACACACTTTATTCTGAAACGAATATTAGAAGATAGAATAAAACGAGCCTTAAAAAACGAGATCTCCGAAAGACGGGCATTAATGCTGTGAAAAAGCTAATCAGTTACAGTAACTTCATTCATTAAGCTTCTAAAGAATTACCTCATGGCGCATTCAAAGTGAGCATTAATATCTCAAATCACCAACTGAATTTATTATAGTCATGTAACATACTGCTGAAACAAGTATTCTGTAAACAATTAACCTCGTTTCGTTATGAGAAAGTGTGACCCCCCTCCCCCTTCCCGGGAAATGGTGAAGCTACACCTCTGTCGGTGCATATCTAAAAACTGTTGTCACGTTGCAATTATTTCAAACTCCTGGAGGCTGACAGCTCAAGGATTACAATCTGAAATGTAATTAGTTGAAGAGATCTGTAGTGAAGTTCTGGTCATTTTTGAAGCATGCATTTCATTTACTGAGCAAGCAACGCTCAGCTGTTGGAGTAATGTATTTCGAAGCTTAGGACTACGCTATCTGCGATAGTTATCGATAGTTACTGATAGACACCGACAGACGGCAACAGTTAGAGAAAATCTTGTGTGTAGTTTAAAGAAAGACAGTATACCAAGTTTATCACAACAAGACTGTAGTATAATCGCACATCCAAGCAAACGCAAGTGCACGCGCGAACCTCAGCCACACGGCGTGCAGCTTTTTCATCGCGTGTTGGACCAACTGCAGGTCTAGAGCTTTCTCATCATCTATCAACACCTCCACCGGTATCTCAAAAATAGGTACCCGTCGGCACCAGGCACCACCTGCCTTGCACGGGCCATCGAAACGTGTTCTTGTTTGCGCCCAAAAAGCTCGCCATCGGTCAACGGGCGTTGATCAATACGCCCGCCTGTCACGCCTGCGTTCTCGCACCACGAAGTTCGCGTGGCGTGGACAGAAGCACGCAAGGATCGCGTGTACACAGCTTCCCGAAATCGGAAACACACCGAAGCGCAGGCCTCGAATATAAATTAAGTTTGCGAGTATGAGGCAAAGCGTGAATTCAATGCACACGCATTACACAGATCAATCGGGGCCAAGTAGGTGCGGCCCCGATTCTATATTGAAACCACTGCGCGCGCGGATCTTGATACCGCAGTCGATATGTGTCATTGTCGTGAGCCTTGCTGTAAACCATTACCTGAATTATTTCGCACTGATCTGCATGCAGCACTTCAGAGATGAGAAGTTGTCTTTCTCAGACGCAGTCCACGAAGTTTATAGGGAGCCCAAGCTCAAGTTTGGGCGCGACGCTCGCGCGGCCGAGCTATGCGTACCTGGGGGCAGACGGTGCCCGCGAAGGCGGTTTGTCGCCGGATTTGGCAGCGGTGGCGGAAAGGACACGTGCGCGCATGCGCTCCTCATTCGGCCCGAGCACTGCTAGTCAGCAATAGTTCCAGTGTGACGCACCACAGGTGCAATCCGAGAGCTCTGCGCGATCGCGGGGGACCTACACATTCACTGTCTTCTCGCTCCCTCGCTGATTCGATTGCTTTCCTGGCGGCAGTGTTGTGGCCGTGGACATACCCAGTTGCGATAAGAGCAGTGGCGCCGCTCGACGTTGCTTGGGAAGCCTGTTCCCTTACACATTGCGGCTTATAAGTATGTTATTGCTGCGTAGCTGTTGATGTAACCTAGGGGGGGGGGGGTAGCGTTTGAGGAAGCAACGGCGAGGGTTTTATAGCGACGATGTGCGTACATAGGAGCAAGAGCGACGTGCTGTACACACACACACACACACACACACACATATATATATATATATATATATATATATATATATATATATATATATATATATATATATATATATATATATATACGTAGATTCTGAAGAGTCTGTCTTCGGTTGCCGTAAAATAAATAGGAAAAAGATATACCCTTCTAAAAAACTGTTTATTTGTGGACGTTTCGATCGGAGACCGATCTTCATCAAGATCATGATGAATCAAAACGTCCACAAATAAACAGTTTTTTGAGAAGCGTATACCTGTTTCATATATATATATATATATATATATATATATATATATATATATCCTGTCCCTGTGATGCTGTTATCGCGCAGCCCAAAGAGTTTTCACGAATAAGTGACGCAACAAACTTTTTCTCGCGCCCCTGTAGCGCATCTATAATAGTGGTTCCTTATTAAAAAATCCTGGGCGCCAGACTGTGTAACCGTAGCAGCGCGAGAAACTGTACGTGCAAGGATAACGCTGGGGCTTCGTAAATTTTCTTATATGAGCGCTCGCCTCAGCCATTTTGCTTCTCCATTATGAAACGTCTAAATTTGTTGAGCGTACGGCCGGACACGAAGAGGCGTGGGTACATACGTACACGTGCGGCTCGGCTTACCGCTCTCCTTGATCACGGGAGGTATCAGGGTCTAAAAAATTAATTACGGTCAAAGTGGCCGACTTGCTTGTCGGTAATTAGGCTATACGGTGCGCAAACAGGGAGAGAAGGTCTCTCCGGAAATTAAGCGCAATCAATACAGCGCAGCCGGTGCCCAGCACCGTTCGTCCTACACATTCACTGTCTTCTCGCTCCCTCGCTGATTCGATTTCTTTCCTGCTTAGCTGCTTCCCTCCTCTTTGCGCAACGCATCGAAACTGCAAATAACCTTTGTAGCTTAGCACGACCCTGGTATGACAGCTTCGAGCAACGTTGTAGAGATTGTCCTTAAAGCAAGCTTTCATAGCGGACTTCAACGGCCGGTGCTAACCCTGATTGCTTTTCTTTTTTTCTTTTTTGCTGATTCGTTCACATACATATCACACAAGCTGTGTAGGTTCAATGCCGCATCTCATAATAAGCTGTAGCGAACCAGGAGCCCTTCCACCGCACAAGAATTCATTGTGCGGACTGACGCACGCTATGCGGTGCGAAGGTTTCGTGAAGGTCCTAATTAATTACACTGAACCCTATTGCCGTGCGTGGCTTTATTGCCATCCTATTTCCAATGTGTAATATCGGGCTAGTTACAGCGAAAGTTGTTAATAAATCACAACAACGGCCGTTTTTGGCGCCGTAGTTGTCCGCCGCCGGAGTCCGTAACCGCTTCGCGCGAAATAAAAAAAAACGAAATAGGAAAAAATATCCAGGATGGAACGGGGATTCGAACCTGGGCCCTATGCGCGGGAGCCCATTATTCTACCTCAGTGCCATGCTGGTGCTTGAAGTTCATTTGCAAAAAGACCCCACACCGGCTTCATGTCGGGAAGGAACCACATTAACATATGTAATATAGCGTGGTGGAAGCGTAAAATAACAACCAGGCGTCGCACAACGCAAATTCTCTAACCAGGCGTCACACGATGCTAATTGCAAAATTAGTGGGTTGTTGAATGCTTCCACCTCATTACGAAGGGCTCTGCCATAATTCTTCATCGTGACCAGACACAGCATCAACAAAGTGCAGATAAAGCCTTACAGGTGTTTAGCGGATACCACGGTTCTCCGCAGATTGACGAAAAATGGCCTAGTGGCTGCTTCCGTGCTTCACAAAAATTATGATGATTTATATCGTGGTGGGTTCCTCGCAAGTGCACTTGTGTTGGTTGCCACTGGAGCCCCATGAACCATTTCCTCAAGGTCTCAATAAAGTTATTTCTCTCTCTCTCTCTCTCTCTTTCATGTTAACGTATGTTATATAGCGTGGTGGGAGAGTGAAATAACGACCGGGCGTCACACAATACGAATGACCTAAATACTGGGACGTTTAAAGCTTCCAGCCCCTTACAAAGGGCTCAGCCATATTTCTTCATCGTCATCCGCCATCCCATCAACAAAGTGCACACAATGCCTTACAGATGTGTAGCTGGTACCTCCCTTCTCCGCAGAATGACGAATAATGGCCTAATGGGTGCTTCCCAACTTCACAAAAATTATGATTTATGGCGCAGTCAGCACCTTGCTAGTGTACTTGTATTAGTAGCCCCAAGAGAGTTTATAACGGGCTCTAGAAATGCCGCTCTTCCAGTTTTCCCTGTGGCTGTGCTGCACTTACCATGCAGGCATGGCGTTTTTTTTTTTAGGCTTAATCACCACACAGTGTCCAAATTTAAAGGTATGCTACGTTTATGGTTATGAAATACACATCGTTTGCAAGCTGTGTCGCAATAAAAAAAAGAGCCATTTATGAAGTTTCGTTAAGGCGGCTAGGTCCTCAAAAACATCGACAGCGCTTTTGTATATACATCTGTGTATTTGTGACTGTACGCATTATTCGTGTGTATATGAGATCATTGTATAAATCATAATCCTCACCCGACACCTGGAGTAGCAAGCCAGGCAATAAACCAGGCTAAAGTTTCTGGGGATATCATTAAATATATTTAAATATCTGTATATGTCGCAATGTAAGCAACAAATCAAGTGGGTGGCACAAGTATTACAATTACTACATTTATCGGAAAGAAGATATTTCTGATCAGCCCTTAGAACAATTTTAAAATTGTAAGAGAACGCAATGGTGCGTTATTTTTTTATATAGCTTGGCGGTTATTCTCCTGGGCCCTGCAGAACCGTCGCACAATTCTATACACGACCAGGAGTCGGACAAGGTGGCATGGATTGCGGTCATTAATAAACTCGGACGCAAGCGACGCACGACGAATGCTTGCACAACTCAGGGGGCTCATTTCAGCTGAACTGATTGCGCAGAGTGAAGGGCACGCCCATTCCTCGCACCGGTGAACACACGCGAAGAGAAAGCGAAGGTATCTGACACAGGAGGGCAACTTCGCTCTGCGATGTCAACAGCGTTAAGGCGTGTGCAAGACCAGCAATCAACTCTGTTCTAGACACTTCGGAACACGCCTCCGAACATTCAGCGTTTTCAACGTTCTTCGTTTTATTTTGGTTTCGACTGCGGTTCAATGTCTTACCGTTAAGCGAAACCGGGATGCACTAGAGAAATCTACAGGAAGAACCCTCAATATGAAGAAGAGCGTATTCGACTGCGTAATCGGTTGGACAACCTTGATAGACGACCTTTCACACGGAGCAGTGCTTGTACCGTTGCCATGACCTGAAAAGCACAGGCGTTAAGTGAGCGTCCTTCGCTTTCTCTTTTTGAGAAGGCACAAGCCTAATAGGCTATTGGCATTACGCGTCGTCTTCCAGTATATTGTAATTATTTGCTAACGAACATTGAGCTCATTGCGCGGGGCTAGCCCGCTTCTCTTCAAATTCATGAAACAGACAGGGTAAAGAGGTAAGGGACGTTACGTCCTTTATGTCATTTTCTGTATTTATTTCATCTTGTGGTAAAAATTAATTTGAACTTCATATGTGTCTTTCACCTTCACTGTCACTCATATTGCTTCTTAATAAGGAAGGGTTTGCTCAATTGCTCTTCTGTAACTCATTCATTACCATAAAATGAGGCACGTTCCCACTTTAAAAACAGGAAAAAAGCCTTTCCATTCTGCACTGCACTCAGACGATTAATATTCTTGAATGAAACAAGACTGACAAAGCAGAAAGCTTGGAAGAAAGCCTGAAGATAATACCTATGCACGCACGCACGCACGCACGCAACACACACACACAGGGAGGCGCAATGCTGGCGACATTGTCAGAACGTTCACGTAAGAAAAACTTAATCCACTGCGACAGTCGGAATCACGTATTGTGAATGTCTGCTTGCCAATTGTCGCCGAATATTACGTCACTGTCACTCTAAACAGACGAAAGCTCTGCTGTTGCGACTGCCAGCAACAGCACTATACTTTTGGAGGAAAAGTGAAGCATAAGTTATAGCGCAGAATAAAACTGGACATTGCCAGTGCTCTATTTTCGATCGCAGCCTACATGGTCATAACCGTTTGTCAGGCTATAACTGCGATGGCACACGCTGCTCATTACAGAAACTCGATGACAGGCTCTTGCTCAACTGTGCACGTTACAACGCACGCTTTGTTGTTCCCAAGAGTGGTGGACAATGAAGTACTCATGATTGCAACACGCCCATTGGTGTTTCGTCGACCACTTTTCGCAACTGCACATTATCTGAAGCCGACATGATCACTGAAGCGAAGGGCGGATTCCAATGCCGCGCGTTTTATGGGAGATTGTGAAAGCACAGCCAATGGACTTACGTCATAATCAATGTGAGAGATAAGAAAAAAATAAGCAGTGGAGCTTCTTCCTTTGACTGAACCGTCGGAGTTTCTTTCTTATACCAGAACGCTTTGGTTCAGTTGGTGATCACAGTGGGTATAGGTTAGCCCAAGTGGCTGCCGTAAAAGTGTAGCAACGCGTCACATATTCGGGGCAAGCATGCAATAAAAACAAGGTAACAACGCTCGAGGCCGAGAAATTCGTTCACTTGAAAGTAGCAAAGAGAATACCAAAGTGTGTCTAGGTGGCTTTACAAAAACACAAGGCCATCGCATTCTGGTTATTATGAAAAATAAGCATGTCCTTCCATGCAGAACTCGCACTTTATCAACAGTGCTTTTAAGCGTAAAGTTTGGTATAGGCTCTGTACGAATGAATTCATTCTCAAAAACAGTGCTGCATCAGAAAGTAAATGTTGGCACGAAATGACTCAGTAACACAAGCGCCATGTCAACACGATGTTACGTGCGCTTACGAGTGCGCTTACATTTTCTTATCTTTATGTGTATGTGTTTTCTTCATCGAACCAATTTCCTCTATGCATCAGCATGATATCGCCTAATTGCAGTTTGACTTTTCATCTACGAATTCATCATAAATAGCACATCACGCTTAAATTAAACATTCATATCCTCTCTAGGACAAATAATTGTTCTCGATGTGAGGAGCGTTTCTTCTTCGAAATCTTTACCGGTTTCGCAGCTTCATATTTTCAAAAAGATTAATTTTTTTTTCGTGTTCTAAGACATGCAATGCTACTTCTGTCTTTGTTACAATCTTTTTTTTTCTCTAGTAGCTGAAAACCCTTCGTTCTCCTAGAGCTTCGAACATGATTGTTCATCAAATGGTTTGTATTCTCTGCCTCCCGCACCGAAGATGAAATTTATAATTTTCAGATCCGCAACCGTGTATTGAATACAAAAAAAAACTATCTGGTGAAGTCGCGGTCTGGAACACCATTTCAAGAAGTTGCAAGGCATCATATTTCGATCTATGACGCTGCAAGCGTTAGTTACCTTACTGTAATAAAACGACATAATGAAACCAGAATTTACAATCAACCATATTTCTTTTGAATAATACAGATGCTTATCAGCACGAAAGCCCATCGTACACTCGCTATACCGCGTTTATAAAAAAATTCGGCAGATCCCACATAACGTGGGAGTCGACGTTATGCGAAGCATGCGGCGGGTAGGTGACTGTGGCGTAAGATTTTTTACTTAGCGACACGTTACAAAATGACGCTAAAGATTTGTATAAATTTTATACGCACAGATATATATGTGGAAGAGACGCATATGAGTTATATAAGCAGTTGTTTACAGTTGGGTAACGGTGCCAATGGCAACGTGGGTATTACCAACACCAGAAGCGGTAAGCTGATATGTAGTGCTTATACGTGTCCCGAGAACGCACGCACGTTTCACGAACCCGTGTGCATGTGTGCAAGAAGTTCTTGACAGTTCTTGAACAAGGGCATCATCACCGTGATCAGTGAGCACCAGCAGCTGGTCATGACTTGTTATAGGATTCGGTCGTCATCGTGGTGACGAGGGGTCCATGGGTAGTGAAGTAGGTGGTATAGTAGAGCTGTTGGAATTCGTGGATGCCTCGGTCATTTCGTCGACAAATTGTCTGTGGACAGAGCCGGCGAAATGGCGAAACCTGAAGCCACCCTTCGCGTTGATGAGGTATAGGCCGTCGAGGCTGGTAGGCCTGGATAGTGCTACGTAGACCAACATCAGTGGATGGTGTTCGTCGTATTCGTAGACTACCTGGGCGTATGTGGCCTACGTAGCCTAGTCTACAAAGCGGCAGTCAATCAATCTGGCATCATCCTCGGTCAGCATAAGGCCATCGCCCAGCCTCTTCAGAAATGAAGAAGACACTGCGTCGCTCTGGTGGACGAAGCGCACGTTACGGTGCGGTGATGTGGATATCATATGTAACTTTCGTTAATGTATTCCTTCGGGGTCGAGCAATGCTTCAATATAGCTTGCTGAATCATAGGAATAGAAACGTAATGTTTATTAGACTGCTGTAAAAGCGGAGCCAACACTGGAACTACAGATGTTAATTTGATATGACGCCTGTATCGTAGGAGTACACATCGTAGGAGTATCATGTAGTGTTTATTGCTTTCTTCTAACACTAGATAGCCAGCACCACAACCACAATTGACGTTGCGCCGATATTACGCCTGCGTAGGCTGTTTTTCCAAGCCAGTTTATAGACCTGGCGTGGCTCAGTGGTAGAATACCTGATTGCCACGCAGAATGCTTGGGTTCGATTTCTGCCGGGATCCTCATTTTCATTTTAAATGCGAAGCATTTCTTAGCGAACCTCTGGCACTTTGAGCGTTTCTATCTACGTATCTATCTATCTATCTATCTATCTATCTAGCCGCCTACGTCTGGATGCTTTCATGATCGCCTCCTTAACTTGGTGCACACCAAAATTTGCATGGGAGGGTAAGAGGATTTGACGAATATGATTGCCGGTTCAGGACATGAATAACATTAAAATCCTGTCGTGTACGTCGTCAAACCCTTTCCACTAGACACGTGTGGCACATACCCGTTTACCACGGGCCGCGGTGTACGGGTATGCGTCACAGGTGATTGACAGTTTATATCTACCCAGGATCAGCGAGAACAGACATTGGTAACTTAAATGCTAGAGCGTTAAGGAAAACCAACATTGGCAGCGTTGACTCAACGAATGGAAAGAATGAAAATTAGGATCCCAGCCGTAATCGAACCCAAGCATTCTGCGCGGCAATCAGATATTCTACCACTGAGCCACGCCAGGTCTATAAACTGGCTTGGAAAAACAGCCTACGCAGGCGTAATATCGGCGCAACGTCAATTGTGGTTGTGGTGCTGGCTATCTAGTGTTAGAAGAAAGCAATAAACACTACATGATACTCCTACGATGTGTACTCCTACGATACAGGCGTCATATCAAATTAACATCTGTAGTTCCAGTGTTGGCTCCGCTTTTACAGCAGTCTAATAAACATTACGTTTCTATTCCTATGATTCAGCAAGCTATATTGAAGCATTGCTCGACCCCGAAGGAATACATTAACGAAAGTTACATACGATATCCACATCACCGCACCGTAACGTGCGCTTCGTCCACCAGAACGACGCAGTGTCTTCTTCATTTCTGAAGAGGCTGGGCGATGGCCTTATGCTGACCGAGGATGATGCCAGATTGATTGACTGCCGCTTTGTAGACTAGGCTACGTAGGCCACATACGCCCAGGTAGTCTACGAATACGACGAACACCATCCACTGATGTTGGTCTACGTAGCACTATCCAGGCCTACCAGCCTCGACGGCCTATACCTCATCAACGCGAAGGGTGGCTTCAGGTTTCGCCATTTCGCCGGCTCTGTCCACAGACAATTTGTCGACGAAATGACCGAGGCATCCACGAATTCCAACAGCTCTACTATACCACCTACTTCACTACCCATGGACCCCTCGTCACCACGATGACGACCGAATCCTATAACAAGTCATGACCAGCTGCTGGTGCTCACTGATCACGGTGATGATGCCCTTGTTCAAGAACTGTCAAGAACTTCTTGCACACATGCACACGGGTTCGTGAAACGTGCGTGCGTTCTCGGGACACGTATAAGCACTACATATCAGCTTACCGCTTCTGGTGTTGGTAATACCCACGTTGCCATTGGCAGCGTTACCCAACTGTAAACAACTGCTTATATAACTCATATGCGTCTCTTCCACATATATATCTGTGCGTATAAAATTTATACAAATCTTTAGCGTCATTTTGTAACGTGTCGCTAAGTAAAAAATCTTACGCCACAGTCACCTACCCGCCGCATGCTTCGCATAACGTCGACTCCCACGTTATGTGGGATCTGCCGAATTTTTTTCCATTCGTTGAATCAACGCTGCCGATGTTGGTTTTCCTTAACGTGCTAGAATTTAAGTTACCAATGTCTGTTCTCGCCGTTCCTGGGTAGCTATAAACTGTCAATCACCTGTGGCGCATACCCGTACACCACGGCCCGTGGTAAACGGGTATGTGCCACACGTGTCTAGTGGAAAGGGTTTGACGACGTACGCGACAGGATTTTAACGTTATTCATGTCATGACCCGGCAATCATATTCGTCAAATCCTCTTACCCTCCCATGCAAATTTTGGTGTGCACCAAGTTAAGGAGGCGATCATGAAAGCATCCAGACGTAGGCGGCTAGATAGATAGATAGATAGATAGATAGATAGATAGATAGATAGATAGATAGATAGATAGATAGATAGATAGATAGATAGATAGATAGATAGATAGATAGATAGATAGATAGATAGATAGATAGATAGATAGATAGATAGATAGATAGATAGATAGATAGATAGATAGATAGATAGATAGATAGATAGATAGATAGATAGATAGATAGATAGATAGATAGATAGATAGATAGATAGATAGATAGATAGATAAGAGATAGATAGATAGATAGATAGATAGATATAGATAGATAGATAGATATAGATAGATAGATAGAAACACTCAAAGTGCCAGAGGTTCGCTAAGAAATGCTTCGCATTTAATAAAGGTTTTAAACATTTCATAACCTTAGTTCTCACTGTCACAGTTTCAATGCTTGCTGTAGCCATGGTAAACATTGAGTGCGATATTAAAGGCAAGAAAAAAATGTATGCCGGCCTTAAATGAACGAAACCTTGTACCACAGGCAGTATCCTATACCAGAACGAAGAGCTAACGAGAAAAAAAAATGTTTAAAAAATAACTATTATTCCTATTCATCGGCGCAGTGTAGTTTCTTCTCATAGGCAAACTATAAGCGTGCCATATCAACGACTCCGTGTCCGTTAAGTACATACGTTAGTCTTTTGTACCCTCAGGTCATGGGGACATAGTGGCACATCATTCATGCTTCTCTTACTTGTGGTTTTATTTTGTTATCTGCGTTTCGTGGCGGCGCATGGCGGCATCTTCCCTGCTGGATTGGATACAGTGGTTTTATGACGAGTGTTTGCTCGTACTCCAATACCTCGCATATTAAGAAAGAGTTTCAGGCTCAGTTTTCATACCAATGCTACAGTAAGCGCAAATAAAAAAAAAACATAGAAGAGAAGGGCTCCAGAGGTCTGCTTCTTTCTTTTCTCTTTCCTTCAACTCTATTCTTTGCCCTTTTGCTTACAGTGCAATAAGCCTTTTCTTTTGAGTAGATCCACGTGGGGCTGTTTCATTTTGCCGCGCATGTCTGCGTTGCTCCCCGAATGTGCCCGTCTGACCCACTATATATGTTCACGATGGAAGCGTTCAAGACGGTGCCGCAGGGTGCGGAGTCAATTGCCCGGAAAGCTCTCTTTCACAGAATCTCGTTGAGTTTCTCGCCCGGGAGCCATACGCGAAGGAAGGAACGGAGGGCGTTTCAATCTCTTTGAGCCATTATGTACGCTAGCTGCCCACGGTCGGACCATTGGTCAGGGCCACAGGTCTTCGCTTTCTCGAGGCTATTTACTTTCTCACTTTTCTTTCTATTATATTCAGCTACTTCTCGTTCACTTTTTTCTCGGTTTATGTTCGTGTCTAAGACTCGATCGGCTTTCGTTTCTTTCGTTCTTTTCACCTGTCGGCAATAAAGAGCGAGCTTTCTTGATAACGTACTGTTGCGTCGTTATACGCGCCAACTGTTTTCTGCAGAAATACGTTTATTTGTTTTTATGTTTCTGTTATCATTGCTTTTATTCGCTTAGGCAGCGCTCCTTCGCAGTGCAAAAAAGATTGATATCGTGGCATTTTCTTTCACTTTTGAGCGAATACTGCACGGTCATGCTGTAGTGAATGTTTTAACAGAAGTGCTATCATTTCATGTACTCTTGGGCTTCGGGAGTCAAATTAATGAAAATTATCACTCGTAAGTGTTTTTGCCATTGGCCTTCCGGTTTCGCTAATGATACTTCCAGCATCAGGATTGGTAGAAATATTCTCTTACTAACATTCTTCGGTTTAAGCGTTCTTTGTGGACACGGACCCTATTTATTCATTCTGCCCAGTCCGTATGTAATGGCCGCACCACACGTACGCTTCTAAACGCGCGCGGGAGCGCGTCTCGCGCACGTAACTCAGACTCGCCTCGTGAGGAATGGCGGGTCCCACCCACAAGTTGCGCGCGCTCACTATACAAGCGGGTGGAAATCGGCAGGTGTCGCTTCGTACTGATATGTTCTGCCGGTAACCATTTCTTCCTTACATCTACTATCGATTACGGGAGAGCCAACCATTTTCGTTTTTTTTTTTTAAGGAGGAAGCTTTAAATGATTCATCAAACGCGGAAATTGACAGTAGGCGTCGGCGTACCGCGGCGTCGGCGTCAACACGAATCATGCAAAAAATCACCATCACGTAATGACGTCGCTACGACGTCACATAATGAGACGTCAATCGATGACATCATCCCATGAAATCATGGCTTGGTCAAAAGTGGGTCGATCACGGAGGCAGTGTCAAACCAGGTGAGGTGCCGAAAGCTTGCAATGCCTCCGATCCTGTAAGCTGTGCAGAATCAAGTTAGGTGCAGAAAGCTTTCAGAGGGGTGCGGTGAAGGAGGAATACATCGACTGAGAATAAGAAGTTGGCCTTCGCCATGGAGTCGTCTTTTACGCGAATGCGTGAGGAATCCTGTGAGCTTATATATATATATATATATATATATATATATATATATATATATATATATATATATATATATATATATATATATATATATTTGCTCAACATTGCCTCATTTCTACATCCCTCTACGGCCGCTCGTTTGTATAGCTACAAGTGGACGTTTAGAGCATTTACGGAGGTTCTGGGAATAACCAATGTCGTGTCTTTCCGATAACAGTGCGCTCGGTAATAACTAGCTCCATTCCGTGAAAGGCACGGAGTGTTTCCCCATCAATGTCGCGCCGGCATAGTTCCACGTGTTGTGGTCCCATTCATGCAGCAATCGAAAGAACACCCGATCGAGTACAGGCCTCCTCCACCATTACGCGGTACGCGGAGCCCACTATGCAATATTAAGGTAATGTCTGTGCAGCGACCTCTCCCCCCCCCCCCCTCTTTGCCATGAATAAGTAACCAACCTTCCGTTCTTACACAGACGGATCTTTTCGGCCACTGCCTTTCTTTCGATTGGCCCGCTTTTGACCGAGCATTTCCATCGATATGGTCGCTAGCTGCTTGATGTCAGTGTTGACTCCACCCCGTGACCTTGCTCTCTCTTCATCGATTTTTCCCTCCATGTCTTCAGGCTCCCAGCACCGTATACCTGACTTTACGGCGCTGTATAGTTAAGGCGGATCTGACAATGAGACCAGGTGCTCGTCTCTCGAATGTGATTTTCGATCGACAGCGAAAGCAAACGCTTTCGTGCAATAAGACATTTGCCCATGAAAAGAATAGAAAATAAAGCGTAACGTACGTCTTCCCATGCAATCTGAGGCCTTTCAGTTTTTATGTAGCATTCAGGTAGGGAAGCCATAATTATTTTTCGCTATCTCTGCATACTTTGTACTTACTATTAAGAGCAATGGTACCAAAAAATACATCTTAAAATGATAATTTCGCATAATTATTTGCGAGCAGTAACACTTATTAGCATGTTGAAACAGTCAATGAAGTTTTCTGACGAGCATTTAAGCAATTTCTTTCCCCTGCAACTAGCCGTAGTGTGCTAGCGTTTGAACATTAGCTACCGTGCCAGAATCGTCATGTTCTGCGCCTGCTCTGCCATCCTGTCGATGGCGCGCGAAATATACGATATCCGTAAAAATACAGCATCTACCTTACGGATGAGGCTTGCACATTATGTGTCAAATCTTCAAAACCACGTTCGCGATTGTTACTGGCAGTTCAACTCGACTGGAGTTTACAGTATTCATTATGGCTTATGTAAAAATTCAGTTCCGTCATAGTGAATAGCGCTTGTTCCACAACTAAGTCGTAATTTTTCGATTGGTTGTGATATTTAACTCGTTCATGCGTGTGTTTTTCTCCATCTTCACTGTTTAGCTCAGCCATTAGGCATAATTTTATTTTACTTAATTTATTGTCGCCAGTATACTGTCTTGCTTTCTTACGGTGACAACTTAAAGATATTTATTTCTACTGTACAAGCCTTTAGCGCACGTGTTATTGATATCACGTACTTTCGTTTTTTACATCAAGACGACGCATCACTCTACACTTTAAGATGCGAACGCTTAGGAGACTTTCAACTCGGGAAAATTTTAACGAATATCAGCATTACACACTCGAATGAGATATGCGATTTAAACATTCTTATCTACTCAACGAAAGACCCAAAGAGCTGGATCTTGCTTTGTGTCGCAGTTATAACGTTAAAAATGTTACAACGCACATTACATCGGGTCTACGAGCTTAGGCAACCGACACACAGGGAACTCTTTATTCCACCGTCCGAATCATGCAAGAAAACAGACAAAAAAGAAAGAAAAACGAGCCGAACTGGCTAGAGTGTCAACAAAACTTTTCCCGTGTTTCAGAAAACCTCTCAGAGCAAGTACTCTGTTTTCGCCAGCGTGCACACATTGTTGTGTTGCTGTGTTAAAGTGCGCCGAGAGTGCAGAGACGCGGAGCTCTCTTACTCGTCGCCTCGGGCAGTATAAAGTGCATCGCTGTACATACCGCCGCGAGTTTTCGGGGATTGCACAACGCACGTGAACTTCATGAGTGCAACCGTGCGAGCGTTACGAAAAAAAAGAAGAAAAGGTGCAGACAAAGAGATTGTTTGTCCGGAATTTGTAACCATCAGACCCGGAGGCGGTGCCGCGAAGGACGCCATTATATTGTGACTCGCGACGAATACTAAAAAATGTTCAGGTTCAATGGACTGCCGTTACGCGAGTTCTTTCTTTCTTATTTCGGGCTATCTCGGCATTATTCTCGCAACATTGTCTGAGTAACGTTGAAAAGCAAATCTTCACGTTGAAAATATTCCCATATCGAAAATGTTTATATTATTATTATTATTATTATTATTATTATTATTATTATTATTATTATTATTATTATTATTATTATTATTATTATTATTATTATTATTATTATTATTAAAGACCTTACGGTTGTTCCTGGGCACATTAAATAAACGTTTGATTGATTATGCTTGTGCTTTCTTATACCTTAACAAGGAAATTGAATAGCAGAACGGTAGAAAGGTAAAACGCACCCTGTATAACTATACGGTCAGGCTCACCAGCTTTTGAGTTCGGTTTAACGTGGAAGAGCTTGGCCAAAGCATCTGTGGTCGTCAATTTTCTATCTACAACTACATCACCACAGGAAACCTCGTATAGCACATTTTACGGCTTGGTGCTTTATTCACCTATAGTCGGATACAACTTTAGAAGTCCGCGGCAATTACCCCCCCCCCCCTTACACCGGGGAGCTACTCCCCACCACGAAATACTATGGCGCCAGTTACAGAGCCGTGCGTTCCCTACCCCCTCTTTCCGCCATCTTAATACACCCTGCGATATATCCCTCGCCTTTATGCATTTTCTGCCAAGAAAGAGCCAATCTCGCATATATTATGTGGGGGTGTACTTGGAATCCACCACCTAACTCTCTGAACATTAATAATAACGAGCAGTGGGAGCCATGTGCAGCCATGTGCCATGTGCAGCTCGGCGTCCGAGGTCCAGGACCAGATCCTAGATTGGGCCAAGAGGGTGGCGGTGACCTACGCCGTGTAGGCTCCTCTGCTCTCTCCACCACCACACCCTTCACTCTTGGGATAAATTTTAGCCGACGAAGTCATAAGGGCCTGGTGAAAGGCGCGACATTTTCTGGTTGGGGCTTTTGCGCGGTCGGTTCGCTCAGTTAGCTCGACCAGCGCCACTGCAACTATGAACTTGTGCGACGACGCAAAAACTATTTCTCGACCTCATCCTCTTCCACGGCATTTCCTTCGCAAAGGCGGATGCACGCAAGCATGTACCAATGAGCGCGCACTCCATGCTGACGTCATAAGCCGGACGGCCGCTAACCTCGCCTTCTGTGAATGAGCGGGACTACTTCCTTAGTCGCGGAGGTGATCGGCTGTTGCGCTTCCGTAAATCTGGGCGGGGCCTCTCCGGAATCTCTAAGTTCTCTTCGACTACATGCGTCAACGTTTCAAGAGCGACTGCAACACACCACCGTGACTAAATCTCGCGCTGCATTTCAATCAACAAGGCTGTAACTTAAAACGCAATTCGTCATTTCTAATCTTCGTGCATGGGTAATTTATGGTGGAGTATTGCAGCGCAAACTGATAGGGAAGGAACTGAGTTACGTGTAAATTTCTGCAGCCACCGCACACTCGCTGGAAGTGAAAACTGTGTAGTCATGCATCTTCGACTACTTGCACCGCGCCTTTTATTTTGTCTTCGAGTTTTTTATATTAGCTTGGCACTTCTTTCGCATTCCCGTTTGGTTGTTCTTTTAACACGAAAGTGTTTTATGCCGGGGACCACCACGGCTCCACTGACGTATTTCCGTCACGGATATGACGTTGTAAAATATAGAGACTAACAGTGGGCAAAGAAAAAAACCAGAAGAAAAGGTTCCGTCACCGGGAATCGAACTTATGACCCCTCGCTCCGCAGCGTGCAGCGCGAAACGATTCGGCCACGGACGGCACGTTCTTTGCAATGCTAACGGCGACCTATTTATATACACCATTTGCCGGTGGCTATACTCAGAGATCTGTGTTACAGCGTGTTTTCGTTATCACTAGCGAGATGGCGCGAAGGGCTCGAAGAGCGTAGAGTGCCTCGATGCGCGAGCGCGCGGGCATCAAGGCACCCTAGAAAAGCGCCCGTGTCTACAGGGCGTGGTCGCTTGTGTGTGCGGTTATCTCGTGATCTCGGTGGTTTTAATATCATTGCCGTATATTGTGCTGATTCCTAAGACCTATTCACAACATGTTAATTCATGGCCATCAGCTCTTAAGAAGTGCGCCCTTCAGTTCTAGCGCAACTTCAGCCGTTTGTTCGTCGATCTAATGCGACAAATTGTTTCTTCTATATCTCTATAAATAACGCTAACTTCTTGTTACGAGTCACATATGTCATTTTGCGTCCGTAGTCTTCTTTGGAGAACAGCTAAGTGATGTTCCAATTTTTAATTGCAGTGTTGCGAGGTTAATGCCTGTGGATGCCAGTGGCCACTTCTTACTTTTTGTGAAATACCTGCACTACAATCTGCGAACTTTTTAGCGTGTTTTAGATATCTCCCAGGCCTTCTTTTGTCGTAACACCAACTCTTCCCTTCTCTGTAAAGCATCGCATCAAGCCAGTATCAACCCCTTACTAAAGGTTACAACGCTGCATTTAGTGCCGCAGTTAGCCCAAAGAAAAGATTCAAAATTGATCCAGTTAGTCCGCGAAAAGACGTAGTGTTTACTACATTCATGCCTTGTAGAACAGACTTTCTTGGAAAATTCCGCAAATGCACAAAGTGTTTTTTTTTATTATTTCTGGGGAAAGCAGACAAAAAGTACTGTCTCTCTCTCTCTCTCTCTCTCTTTTTTTTTTTGCAGGTTCAAAAATATTTTGTGCGCCCAGAAAACCAGACAAGCCCTCATGGAAAAGTAACACTTCCAAGTACAGCGAACTTGGAAAGAAAAACACGGTTGTGCAATTTTATTTGCGACTTTTGCGTGTCACCATTACATACGTTTTAATGAACATCGTGCCGGTTAAAGCTTTTTGCACAATGTTACGCCACGTTCTTTTCAGTTCTCTCATTCGGCATCGACAAAAAGCGAGTACTGGCGATTAGTTCCCCGCTCACTCAGGGCATGCGCCATAATCCAAACGTAATTGCTTCTTAGGCGTCGGCAAATCGTGTCTGCTGCGAGCATTAACTTGCCTAATGAGGCCCAGACAAGTCTCTCACCTTTTCAAACAGCAAACGTGGTCTCAATGTTGTTAGCGACGCGCGACAGAATACAAGACATCCGCGAAAGCTTTCTCTTTAAGACAAAGGCACGGTGCAGCACATTTAGCAAACTCCCCATCGCCCCCTAGAGCCGGGAGAGATTAAATGAAATAGCATTCATGAACCATTCTGCAAATATTGTGACCTAGCTTCCATCATCTTAGTTGGTACAAATACCCGCATGCGCAGCGTGCTAAGTGTGAGCTGAAATGCCCCTTTTCAGACAGTTTTGCCAGTGCTAGTTATTTAGCAAAGTGCGCTTTATGAAATGTCGGTTCAAACATGTCTTCAATTAGAGTTGTAGCTTCTTACAGCGAAGAAACAGCAGGGGATTTCGATAATCTGATGAGCGTCTGTATAGTAAACCATTAATTAATTTTGAGGAAGCCGTCTGTAATGATCTCCTTTGCTTTTGGCGGCGTGTGGCTTCGCGTGGAGCGCACGGTCGGATTCAAAATTTGATAAGGCTCCACAGGTTGAAACATTTTGCGTTTATGGCGAAAGTTGCAGCGCATACTGGAGGCGCACGGAAAAGAAGTCGCAATTTCGCCGCAAAGGGGACGCAATGAATGCGATAGAAGCAATTTAGAGTGTTGTACGAAATAAGGCTAGCAGTTCACTCCTTTAGGATCCTACCTCGCGTAACTCTACAAAACGCTGTCGTAAGGGAATACGGCCACTCCACGAAGCGAGGCGGTTTTCGCGCTGTCTGTCGCCTCAACGCGAAGCAAGCGGTGAGAGCACAGAATGTGCAAGGGTAGGAGATGTCTACTACTGTCCTCCGAGATGGCGCGCGTGACCACGTCCTTTCGGACAAAGCTCTCAGTTGCTTCCCAAGCAACGCAGCCCTCCATCGGCACCCCTTCATGCTCCTTTGCCCGACGAAGCCGGCCGGCAAGTTTCATCTCTGCATGAACACCGCCCCTTTGCAGCGTTCGCAGGCTTTCACTCGCACGCAAAACATACGACGCGCGGGGCGATGTTGTCAATTTGAAATTTATGCGGAACACGACGGCGACAGCAACGGCAAAAGTGCACCCCGAGTGTCCGTATAACTGCTATCGCAATAAAATAAGACGACGTGGGACGAAGCGCTTCAGTTTGTCAGCACACCTCGCTTGTATTAGCAGTACCTCAAAGGAATAAAAGACAAGAGAATAAATCGAGGGGCATGTATTTCTTTTTTTTTTTACAGCGAAAGCTGTTACGAGATCACAACAACAGTGCCGTAATTGTCCGCCGCCGCCGGTGCCCGTAACCGCTATCGCGCGAAATAGGAAAAAAATGAAATAAATAAAAAATATCCACAACCGGATGGCATTTGAAGCTGAGCCCTCTGCGTGGCAGTCGAGTATTCTACTACAGAGCCACGCTGGTGCTTGAAACTCCTTTGCAAAAATACCCCATACAGGCGCTTGTCGGGCAAGGAATCGCGTTAACATAGGTAATATAGCGTGGCAGAAGAGTAAAATAACAACCAGGCGCCACGCAATGCTAATTGTGCACCGAGTGTGTAGTTTAAACCTTCCCACCCACGACAAAGTACTCAGCCATAATTCTTCATCGTCATCAGCCACATACATTCGACATAATTCGACAGTACATCTCGGTAAGCCGCATCCCACGAAATATGCATCCTACCTACCATCTAGGAAGAAGAAAATCCAGAATAGAGAAACTGCGACAAGACTACGGCCGAAATCCGGACACAAGATACACTGATGCAGCAAAATATTCAGGAATCCCAGCCCATGCCGTGAGCGTAGTCGACAGTAAAGAAAAAGAGAGAACGGCAGCTAGCATCTTAACTACGGAACTCGATACGGCTGAAGAAACAGCCATAGCCCTGGCCATCTCAACCTGTGCTGAGGAAGCAATCATACTAACCGATTCACAAGCAGCTTGTCGAAATTTTCAGAAAGGAAGAATTTCCAGGCAAGCCTTACAAATACTCACAGCTACAGCAAAGAAGAACCTACCAGAAACGTACATCGTTTGGACTCCGGGTCACGAGTCCCTGATGGGAAATGAGGCAGCCGACGCTTCCGCCCGAGCTCATGTTCACCGGGCCTTCCCACGGGACTCACTTAGGAGGAAAGATGATGTACCCAAAAAGTACAGCGACATCTTACAGCACTACAGGCTAGGCCGAAGAACTTATCCGCCAGCTCACCCCAGCCTAACTAGGGAAGAGGCAGTAACCCTCAGGAAGCTGCAAACAAACACTTACGTTCACGGTATATTACTTCACCGTATCTCACCGACTGAGCACTCGTACATCTGCAAGTACTGTGATGTCCCGGACACTCTATGCCATATGCTATGGGGATGCAAACAAAACCCTAGCACCGCTACACTGACCGAAGAGCAGTGGGAGGCCAAGTTATCGGACCCAGACCTGAAGAATCAGCGAAGCCTGGTTCAACGGGCACGAGAGATGGCGAAGGCCCGCGGCTACTTGGAATAAGGAGGCCCACCACCTTGGGCGCACAGCGCGCTTGCTCAAAATAAACGTTTATTCTCTCTCTCTCTCTCATCAGCCACATGCAGCATCAACAAAGTGCGCCTAATGCCTCACAGACGTGTTGTGGTTACCTCGCTTATCCGCAGAACGAAGAAGAGTGGTATAGTGGGTGCTTCCCTACTTCACAAAAATTATGATTTATGACGTAGCGTATACCTTGCATGTGTTCTTGTACTAGATGCCCCAAGAGAGTTTGCAACGGGCTCTAAAAAGGCCGCTGTTCGAGCTTTCACTGTGACTGTGCTGCGCGTTGCGCGAAGGCCAGGCGTGTTTTTCTTTCTTTTTTTGGACGCAATCATATGAAGCCGACAGATAACGAATTCAAGGAAGGCATAGGGGGCGTTATTTGTATATTTAACTGGAGTGCAGCAATACTGAGGAAACGGGAAAACGAAACTGGAAAAAATATATATTTCCGCCGGTGGGGAACAAACACACTCTCTTCGCACTACGCGTGCGATTTCACTAGCAGTCGTGTTACTGTAGTGTGCCTTCTAAGAAGAAAAAAAATTTAATGCCCCTCTTTTTGGTGAGTGTCACATGTATAATCATCTTTAAAGATACACATTGATTCCCTCTTCGAGAGTCACGCCTCTCACGACTCTCTCAAGAGAGTATAATGGTCTCGAAAGAGTGTTAACGTGTATCTTTACAGAAAGTATACACAAGTGAAAAGTGAGCACTCACCAAAAAGAGTAATAGGTAACCTTCCTCTTTCTTCTCTTGGAATGTGAAAAGACAAATTGCCGGCGGCAAGGTTTTTTTTTTTCGGTCTGCTTTCATTTTTCTTTTATCTCGAAATTGCTTCACTTCGATCGAAAAATTTCAGATAACCTTCCCAGCCTCCTGATATTTGCAAAGTTTCTGAATGACAGGGGACGCAATCAAGATGTTGACGAAGCTGTCACAGTACACAACTGGTTGCTCTCGCTGCACCTCTGCACCCATTTGCTTTTAATTGCAACTTCCAAATGTCCTGTCTGTTCAATGGCAGCAAGCATCCCTTGGCAGAGAATGATTGCATCATACAGCCCTAAAGCTATTTCTCTTTTGGAACGCTCAAGTACGCATAACAAAGCAAGCTTCCATTTAAAAGTTGGCAGAGTTCATGGCCGTAAGTTATGCCACAATGCGAGCGCGTCGCTGACGTTGATCGCTCATAGAAGAAACTCATAAAGTGCGTCGGAGAGAGGATGCAGAAAGGAGGTATATAGAAAAATGAACGTACCGACTTTTTCGTTTGATAAAGCCACATTTTATGCCTTAGTGCAGGACTTCCGGTTACACTGAAACCGTTGATCTTTTTTTTCTTGAGATTCAATGTCAATCAGATTTCTTCGGCTTCTTGATTTTGATTCCCCTGCAAGTCGCTCTTTTACATGCCGCTTTTTTTTTGTTCATATAGCTCTCAGTAGAAAGCCGTAACTGACATGCATCGTGTAGCCCGTCCACACATCTCGTCGACGTAAAGCGTGGATCCGTGAATACTTACAACTTTAACGCGAAGTTCTGTTTCTGCAGGCTACTGAAGTAATACGCGTATCATACGCTAAGGAATATTCTTTATGGCTTCAACTTCAATGTTATCGACCTGCTCTAGCTACCTGAAAGCATTATAACAGTCGGAATTCGCGACGGTCGATAGGTCCACCTTCTTGACCGATAAGCGGCGGTACATATTTATAAGTCAAGGCCCTCAACTCGGAAACAAAGAGGACTTCAACTGCCTTGTATCCGATCCTTTCTTGTCGCATTCTTTTTCTTAGAGTGTCACTAAACAACCTATCAAAATATTACAATAAATGAGCGCGTTATTCTCTCCTAAAATTTTTCCCGACCTTTCTACACAATTCGTGACGACAGCAGTCTAATAATAATAAATGTTGGGGTTTTACGTCCTAAAACCACGGTATGATTATGAGGGACGCCACAGTGGAGGGCTCCGGAAATTTTGACCATCTGGGCTTCTTCAACGCACACCAAAATCTAAGTATCTATACACGGGCCACTAGCACATAGCCTCCATCGAAACGCGGCCCCCGCGGTCGGGATTCGACTCCGCGACCTTCGGGTCAGCAGTCGAGCACCATAACCACGAGACCACCTCAGCGGGTCTGTATAATGTGTAAAATGTGATATGTATAATGTGTTTGCAGTTCCTTTATAAGGAACGGTAAGAGCGGTCTATATCTTTAGATGCTTTGACTTGATAGAAATGCATGTGCATAAGTTCAACCGAAGACCTATGATTTTGTTGATGCCTGTATCATAAACACCGATATTTTACTGTTCCTATGGAACGTCCTACAGTGCTTCCCAGCCTTCGCAAGATCGAAGTGTATCTGATTAAATTTAACCGAATATTTACAGTTCTGCTAACGCAAGTATGTATAAATACTTACTGAGGACAGAGCAGCGCTTCCGGGTCACTCAATACCACCTGATGCGTAACACTACCTTTTAGATTGTGTCATTACGTATTCATTGCTTCACTGCATGGTTGAGTACTGTTTTAAGCATGTAGTGGCCGTGCGCGATTATCTGAAGCCTGTCGCTTCGGAAACTGTAATTAGGTTTTGGTGGTCGTAGTTTGCTGAGCCGTGCAGCACTACTACGGCAGAGTTGCGCAGTAGTTGGCACAATGGCTACTTTAATTTGTACGGCTGCTATTTGAACCTGATTTTAATACGGCTCACCTAAGCTATTCTCTAACTGTCGTAGTGTTATTGTTAACCAATTAGCGCTAAATTTTCAGCCTTATCGCTATCACCTCATTCGGGATAAAACTTGTGTTTTAGTATTGGTGCACACAACTAGAGTTGTTAGTGAAAAAAATGTTTATCCCTCTGTGCACTATTCCCTATTCTATAAAAGGTTGTATTTATGAAAAAAGAAAAAGCCGTTGGGGGTATTCTGGTAAACGGTGTTCTTATCCAGGCAAGAACCTTTACTTACATCGCATATTTCAAAACCGCCGTAAGATTAAGCATCCTAGACAGTGCGCTAGCGCTTCTCAGAACAAACAAACAAACAAACAAAGCAACGCAATGCACTCTCGAGTTCGCCGTGCTGGCGCACAACACGGATTGATTTGAAAAGGACGAGAGCTAGCCGAACATGTCCGTTCTTGCGATGCTCACTTATAAATTCCTCTTATCGATGGCAACATTTTCGTTTTTTCCTTATGAATGCCGGCTACTTGAAAACCCACTATCAGCTGTCACCATAAGCCAAGAACACGAAGCACGCGGAAAAATCGCGGCGTATATTTTATCGATGCGTGTGCACAGCCACAGAGTAGGGCTGGGGAAGCGGGTTCTGCAGCGATGACGCAACCTGCGAATTTGCGAGCGATACATCGTCTTTATGGACCGCAATACGTCAGACCCTTCAAGCTTTTCACTACTCTGGGATTTCCGCCTATTCTGTTTCTTTTCTGCAGTATTTTGTTTTCGACGCTATTTGTCCTCTTTTCACTGTGCCACGCCACCGCAGTATGAACATGCGCAACAGCCGTTATATGGCTGCGTTTTACCATCTACCACACGCCTACACTCGGAGAAAAATTGCAGGAGCCCTTGCCTATGCGAAGCTTGGCGTGCGCGTGCGCGACCTGAATACTTTCTTTCTTTCTTTCTTTCTTTCTTTCTTTCTTTCTTTCTTTCTTTCTTTCTTTCTTTCTTTCTTTCTTTCTTCCTTTCTTTCTTTCTTTCTTTCTTTCCATAGCAATGCGCAATGCTCCTTCCTAACTTTTTGCTTCCTCCATGACGGGAATTGGACCTTAACCCGCGTGCTTAACAGCGCAACACTTCAATACGGGCCACAACGACGGTCATGCGCTCATATCCACAAAACAATGTGATTTGGCAACGTCAAATGACAAGTCACCTCGATAAGGCCGATCAAAGATCAGATTGCCGTATCAGAAACGGCTGATAGACAACAAGCCCATTATCAACAGGGCATCAGTTAGTGAAAAACGACGCATACAAATAAGCGTGTGACCAGCGCACCTTCAAGGGCCGCATTTCTGTACGTTCGCCGAGTTTTTCACGCACGATGCCGCCGCTGCCACCGTGCCACCGTCTAAATCTGTGACTCATGACCAGCTTCGCTTGAAAGAAAGTGTATGTGCTACTGTTTCCGGTGAGACCTGGCTTGCCGCACATATGACTCTTTTTAAAGGGACACGTTAAGATTCTTTTGTGTCCCACGACTCTCCGACGTTAGTATAATGACATCCAAAGAGTTGACGCGCCTCTTTAAAGAGAGTCGTATACGTTGCGAGTCAGGAATCGCATAAAAAACGCCAGGCCTGCGCGGAAAGCGCAGCACGCAGTCACAGCGAAAGCTGGAAGAGCGGCATTTCTAGAGCCCGCTATAAGCTCTCTTGTGGTTACTAATACAATACACTAGCAACGTACCAGCTACGCCACAAATATTTTTGTGAAGTTGGGAGGCACCCACCTCGTCATTCTGCGGAAAAGCGAGGTACCATCTGTAATGCATTATGTGCACTTTGTTGATGGGACGGCGATGACGATGAAGAATTATGGCTGAGCGCTTTGTAATGGGTTGGAAGCTTTAAAGGACCCACTAGTTACGCAACTCGCATTACGTGACGCCCGGTCGTTATTTAACTCTCCCATCACGCTTCATAACATACGTTAACGTGAGAAACAGAGAGAGGGGGAATTGAGTTTATTGAAACCCTAAGGAAATGGATCATTGCATCATGGGAGCCTTATGGGCATCCTTGGCAACCAATAAAAGCGCACTTGCGAGAAACCCACTGCACTATGAATGATCATAATAAGCAGCCACTATGCAATTTTTCGTCATTCTGCGGAGAACCGTGGTACCCGCTAAACAGCTGTGGCTGATGACGATGAAGAATTATGGCAGAGACCTTTGCAATGGGTCGGATGCATTCAACAACCCAGTCGTTGCGCAATTCGTATTGTGTGAAGCTTGGTCACCGAATTCGCGTTGTGTGACGCCTGGTTGTTATTTTACTCTTCTACCACACTACACTACATATGTTAATGTGGTTCCTTCCCGACATGAAGCCTGTATAGGGTCTTTCGGCAAAGCAGTTTCAAGCGCTGGCATGGCTGTGAGGTAGAAACTGGCCTCCGACGCAGAGGGCCCAGGTTCTCGAACCCCGTTACATCCTGGAACTTTTTTCTTATTTCGTTTATTTTTTTCTTATTTCGTGCGATAGCGGCTACGGCGGCGGACAACTACGGCGCCAAGAACGGGCCTTGTTGTGATCTCAAACCAGACTTCGCTGTAAAAGAGTCAAATGACTTTTTTTTTTCACCAGAGTGTACACTGCCATGGCCTACTGCTGCTAGAGACGACGCTATTCCACGTGCCTGCCTTACTGTTCCTAGAACTCTTTTTTAAATTTCCCCAAGTGGCCCTAGTTCGGACGAAGCGGCTGCACTCATTGGTTCTGTCAAGTTTCGCACTACACAACAAGTTTCTTCATGAGCTGAAAGTTGTAACATTAAATATGTAGTGTAAAACAAACTGCTAGTTTGCTGGGGGCCATAAAAGAACACCACCAGGCGTATTGCTTAACGTGACTGCAAGCAAAGCCAGCGAAGAGGGACGAGCAAGAATAACGAGTCAATCACGTGTTCTAGTGTGTTCTCTGACACTTCTCGTAGTCCCGACAAAGCCCAACGGTAACCTTTGATTGCTTAACCGGCGACCGCAACAATGGAGGATGACGTACTTTTACGAGTCTTCGCCAGTTCCTCGCTGGCCCAGATATATCGCTCACGCGCCATTGTAACAGCGCATTGTTTCTGCATATTTATCTTTCTCCCAGGCCCTCATCAATGATCGATGAAGCCCGTATATGAGTAAGAGAAACACCCAGTTGCTGCCCACAAATGAAAAGAAACGAGCCATCTTGAGTGGGCATGTTGCAACAGTGACGCTTTGTTCGCAGTGTGTCGTCATCATCATAACCATACGTCACACGCACAGAGTCAATTGCGTTGCTTCGCTAGACACATAGCAGATGCAGAAACGATGTCGACCGATAACACTAGCAATTACGGCTGTTACAAAACGAGGTGCCCTTAACTGTCCTTTATCATTCTTTCCCATTCAGCACGAAAATAAATGTGAAAAGCGTAAAAAGAGCATTTGTCAACGGAGCATATTTGCCCATAGTATTCTCTCCACACCGACCATCGCCCCTTATAAACGTTTTGCTTACTTTGTGAATCCGCTGCGGTGGTCTAGTGGTTATGGTGCTCGACCGCTGACGCGACGGTCGCGGGATCGAATCCCGGCCGCGGCGGCCGCATTTCAATGGAGGCGAAATGCTAGAGTCCCGTGTACATAGATTTAGGTGCACGTTAAAGAACCTCAGGTGGTAGAAATTTCCAGAGCCCTCCACTAAGACGTTTCTCATAATCTAATATCTTGGATTTAACGTCCCAAAACCACGATATGATTATGAGAGACGCCGTAGTGGAAGGCTCCGGAAATTTCGACCACCTGGGATTCTTTAACGTGCACCTAAATCTAAGTAAGCGAGCCTCAAACATTTTCGCTTCCATCGCAAATGGTTTCTCATAACCCTATGCTGGTTTTGGGACGTAAAACCCTAACAATTATTATGCTTACTCTGCGCAATCTTAAAACAATTAACAATGAATCTCGAAACGTAAAGTATGTGTATGGATCGAGTGCTTTAATTACACGCTGATGAACATTAAACATAGCTTCTGGCTTGCCACTTTTAATACGTTGAACAACAGGATAACGTTTTAGCGGAAAGTGCCTCGTTCAGAATTCAGCGATGGAAACTGTCTTAAAAAAACAAATTATGCAAGATTGTGACGTAGGACAAAGTACGGGTACCCTGCCCATCTACAAGATGAGCTCCATAGAAAGAGGCGAGGGAAAGGCCTCGTACTGATGTACAGATGTACGAACAGCCCGTGCAAAGTTATGCCTCTTCAGGAGGGCGTGCCCTGGGGAACGGCCCGATTCACTACTAAAGTTTAATTTGCATTGGCGGTATGGTAAAGAAACTGTATATTTGTACAGTCATACTTGAAATTAATAATAATGCACTATATAAAACGCCAGTAATCTCGCTCGTTTTTGTATGCTCGAGACTGCCACACATCTCTTTTTTTATTTAGTGCCTTCGTAACTTCCTTAGAGCTTTTCATCTGCTATTTCACCAATGCTTAAAATATTTACGCGTTATTAAAAATAGTTACCTCGCTATCAGAATGAAACACTGACAATAAATTTATGCTAAGTAACCAGTCCCAGCTCTAAAGTATTGTATTATTTCTCGCGATATTTTTTGTAACCCTTGCTATAAAGGCGGCTAATATTTTAGGAAACCTGCCCAAACGGAACAAAAAAAATTGAACCAGTTTTTACAGCATTAAGCTCCTCAACTTCATAATAAAACGTTCCTTTATAACGCGTATTTTTATTTCTTTTATCTCCAATGAAATTCTCAAATTTGTACAAATACTATTGTGAAGGAAACCTAACGCAGCTGCGCAATTTTAGAGACAATATTTGGAGCAACACGTCATCTCTGAGAGGCGCAGGTTATTTCACAGCATCTCCGTAGCCTTACAATGACGAAAATTTGGAGAGCGCAAAGAAAATAAACGAACCAAGAAGTACGTTGAATGAGAAAAAGAAATAAGAGAGAGAGGCGTCCTTCGAAATAATGGAAAGCATCTCCATCGATCAGCACCATTTGTCAATGTCAACTTGTCGTTCCCAGGTGCTCAGTGATGCAATTCCCACACCACAAACTTCCTCACGCCGGTGAACTTTCTGCGGGCTGTTCGCTGTATGTTTTCACTGCCATTGGCGTAAAAGAGCCATCCTCCACCGCCGACTATAAAGAATGCGGGCAAATTGACCTGATGACGGAATGAAACTGAATAATAAATAAAATGCTCTTATAAGCCTATATAGTTGGAAAGCTTACCGTACCTATAAAAGAGTAAAGTAGCACGGCCATTCAGCGTGGAAAATGCCGTGCAGCGTATTTTAGGAATAAGTGATGTTGCGTGACGCTGCGTCACGACGTTGCGTGACGCTGCGAGTAGCGGTGACCTCTCAGAACTGCGGCTCCCTGAAAACCTCTGCTTTGAATACTGATTAACTGAGCGCCTACTTAATTTGAGCTAAATTTCCAGCCCCCAAAAAAGATTGGTCGCATTCGCTATTACAGTGGGACTAGTAAGCCTAAGTACTAGGAGCACACGGTGTTTCAGTTAACTTACGCCAGCTATTATAACACTAACATATGCTCTACGTTTGCCAAATAGGCCCAGTATTGTTCTGAGTCATGCACAGCACATCATGATATTTTTAGGTGCGGAGCACTTTAGGGGCCCGGGCTGTCGTCTGATGTCTCGTCATCTGCTGTCATCTATGGTCATCTAATGTCATCTAACCATGCATGGCATAGGCATGTATAAAAAGTATAGTATAGCAACGGAACCGGAAAGAGAAGCGAGGGTGCAGAGTAATGTGAGGTTGAGGAGGATGTAAAGGAGGAGGGTAGAGGGTTGAGCATACCATAGCCATGTATGGCGTCACGCAGGCATGACCATGTATATAGCATAGCCACACATCGTATAGTATATCAAGAGACGGAAGAGGGAGGCGAGGGTGAGGAGGAGTGGTGTCAGGATGAGGAGGAGAGAAAAAATCAATAAGATGGAAAGCAAAGCATAGCCGTGTACAGTATAGTATAGTAAGTGGGCGGGAAAGAGAAGTGAAGATAAGGAGGAACAGGAGGAAAGAAAGAAGGAGGGGAGGGGGTAAAGCGTATCATAGCCTTGAACAGTATAGCAAGGGGTTGCGAAATGTGAGTGAGGGTCAGAAGTTATGCATGAGTGAGGAGGAAGGAAAGGAGAAAGGGAAAAATGGTAAAGCGTAGCACAGCCATGTATACTATAGTATAGCAACGGGTGGGAAAGGTAAGTGGTGGTGAGGAGGAGGGGAGCCGATAAGGCATAGCATAGCCGTGTATAATATAGTGTAACAAGGGGTGGGGAGGTGTGATCTGAGGGTGAGGAGGATGGAAAGGAGGAGGGAGAGGGTGTCGCTACATCACAAATGAAGGTTTCCTTTCCCGCCATGGACGCCGAACAGGCTGCCCGTTTGGAACGCTAGCGCGCACTTGTCCGTGAACGCCAGCGTCGCCGAACGGCAGGGGAATGACTGCTCCGCACATCCTACAGCTTTCATGTTGAATGCAACTGCAAACATTTTTTTCGCAATCAGCTAAACCGGTTAGTTAACAAAGATAGCTTAATTATTTTTTGAAAATATTAACTCTAATGAAAAATATGCAATACAAAACTTGTAGCGCTTGTTCGGAAACGTCGGATTATTTCATCCATGTTAAAATAACTGCCCTATTTAAGCTTTTCCAGCTTTTCTTTAAATTGCGCGGAATTTAAGCAAAAAATACTTGGCGCAAGTTAGCTGATACTGCCTATATATAGCTGATACTGCCTATATAACGTGACAGGGGTTACACTCACCCTTTATGTATGTTCGTGCGCGAGTTTGTACGTGTGCAAAATTGAAAACTTACGGAGGGTTCAAGCACCCCCCCCCCCCGGCTACGCCAATTAAAAAAAAAACCTTATTGCCATGTCGACAGTGCAGTAAGAATCATTCACCTAACCACCCAGTGCGTTAAGTACCACTTTCGTCAACAATTCATGTTCTCAACTTTAGCTGCAGCGGCGGTAAAATAATGCTGATCTTACGATGTTCGTGGGACTACCGGCTGCAGCTAATAAGAACACGCTTTCTCTGAAAAATTGATGCAAGCTTACGAATACAGTGAAGTAGACTGGGTACAAAGTAGAGGGAAGGCATTTTTCGGAAGATTATTTGCGATATCACAGTCTAAGAAAACTAGAGCTCCATTATTTTGCACAAATATTGGCAATTTCTTGTTTTAATGCAGTACAGTGCACAAGTTTAACCGCATAACAGTAATGTTAGGCGGCAAAGCTAACTTTGAAAACCTACTATTGTGAAACGAACATACTACATGACCTCTGCCGGTGTCGCCATATGACATCCTGCTCGATATACAAACGACATTACTATATGGTTTTCAGCCATAGTTGCGCAATATGGCGTAATTGCTGATGGACGTAGTGAAATCATTTCATGCCGAGCTTCACATCTGTGCAGCAGCAAACCGTGCTGTGGTGTATGACTTAACGTGTACGTCATACTATGTCACGTGCTGCCATTTTAATTTGACAGTGTTTTGAGCTTTAAGTGGTTATTTAAATGGCACCTCCCTTTTTGTTCAACTAAACCAACATGCCTCTAAATATGGCCGTGTTGGTCCCATGGCCATAACTTCTGCAATTTGTGCAGCATTGACGGCCATATTTTGTATACTGCACGGAACTGTTGACAGGCTGTGTACCTCATTGCGATACACTGTAACCAGAAATTGGGTCTCGCATACTCAAACTTCTTTCCCAGAGGTAGTCTTCGCAGATGAAACGTGAGTGTGAACGTGAACGAAGCCTCACGCTGGTGACATCTCGCTTTTGTCTCTTCGCTCTCGAAAGTACTCTCTAGGGATTTTTCTGTTACAAATGTTCGCCAAGGGAACCGCGTTTCACTGACGACGCCCGAAGCGCCATAAAAAAATCACAGCATATCCACGGAGTGAAGATGATGAGTGGGCGAAGCTGCGGAGGTTCATCGGTAAACCGTGAATCTTCCGTGAATTCTGCCCAGTACATCATCACCGACGTGAGATCGGGCGCGTTTATACTAAAGGTTCGATGAGTTATGACGACTTGCAGCTCACTTTAATTTTACATGTACGCTGTGAATTTTCATTGTTTAGAAAACCATTGCTTTAGAAAACATCTGGCGTCTTTCGTTAAGCAGCTGGCGTCTTTTCGTTTTGCTTTTGAAACATCTGGCGTTCTTTCGTTTTGCTTTTACAAAACATCTGGCGTCTTTCGTTGGTTTATTTCATCAATCAACGGTGTTTTGAACAAAATTTTTATTGTTTAATCACGCACAGGAGAAATCTTACCAGGCACTACCTTAGAGGTAGCAATGGCTGCTAATGGGAATGAGAGAAAGAAGATGTCGGCTTTTAGCTAACACTTCCACTTCTACTTCTACTAACGTTTCCTACTGGAACATGCCAATGGCTGCTAATGGGGAATGAGAGACAGAAGAATTTGGCTTTTAGTTAACGCGCACGCTGCGAATTTTTTATTGTTCAACAACGCACAGGAAAAATCTCCCACCGGCACCACCTTGGAGGTCAAAGCGTAAGACTGGTTACGCACTACGACTACTACGACTACGACTACGAGGGACGAACGGGTGCCGCCTTAAGGAGCTTCGCCCCTAAAAGAAAGAAAACAGGAAGTTTTGAACAGCAGCCATTCGTGACTCGTGCTCCTGGTGGCAGAGTGGCTGCCGTACAAGGTTCACTCGATGTTCAATCTTTTACGTGCCTTCTTCCATGCCAGCCAACTCGCAAGATGTGCACCTGTTTAATGGGACGCACACCCATATATCGGCCGTAATTCCTCTTTGAACGGTGTTCGGGGTCGAAACGACCGGTGCTTATATTCGACGAATGACTCCCGTGAGACGCATTGTCAACCTGAATGGCGCAGAGCAAGGTGACAAATCATTCGTTTGTTTGGACACCGTCCCCTCGCTGACATTTTCCTTCACAGTGTACGCGAGCAGGCTCTTTCATCTTTCGTGCCGTCGTCTCCTGTTGTGGGGAGTGTCTTTTTCGCGTCTAAAGCAGTTTTAATATCTCTTTCATCCTTCCCCAATTTCATTTGCACTAGTAGAAGACTATTGCCAACATATTTGACGGATCCCTTAACAATTCATTTCCTGCCTACGTTTCACCTTTTTTTCCTTTATATAATGTGTATGTGTATATGTCACACGCCGTCAGTACGTTTTCTGATATGGCTAGATAGCTGTCTATATTCCACGTGTGTGCAGTAGTCATCAAGATTCATTTCTTAAACGATACTGAGTGAGGATCATGAAAAGCATTTGTGTGCATCGCAGCACTGAACACACTATTCGGCACAGTACGAAGGAGAAGGAGGGAAGAAAGAGGAGGAGCAATGCATCCTTAAAAAGGCTATGCTCCGCTCCAACACAAAGGTTAAAACGGTATTCACAAATGTTGTGACGGGGCACTCGTCACCTAACAAAAATACGCGTAACATTGCACTTTGTCGGCCATTGTTGCCTCCAGCCTCGCTGTCCCACGCTCTTCGTCATATATATATATATATATATATATATATATATATATATATATATATATATATATTATATATATAATATATATATATATATATATATATATATATATATTGTAGCGAATCATTCCTACTCAGTAATGGGTCGTCCTGTCGAGCGCCTTCCAGTGGGTCGTTCTCTTCTCTGAGAGCACGCCCCTCGTGCAGAGAGTCGGCCCCGCTTTGACTGTCGCTGCCGTGCGCCGTCGCTCAGTGCCCGTTAATAAACGTCTTGATAATATATATATATATATATATATATATACCGAGGAACCGATTGTAAATACTAAAAATAAAAGGAAAATGTGTGAACTAAATCTGCGATCCAGGTTGCTTTAGAATGTAGCCAGCTGACTTGCCAGAAAAACATTTGAGCGCATATAATTTCGACTCTGGTACTCGCCAACGCACCGTGTGCGTCTCGCTTCGATGCGGCTGGCATGGTTCGAGGGTCAGCGCGCCAAAGTTCAGTGGACACGCCAGATTGGAAACGCTCATCGATCGACGGAGCACGACGGCAGCTAGGTGGCTGCATTGCCAAAGGGGAGCGAGACTGTCCTATGCGAATAGGCGGCACGTTCTGGCGGCTGACGCACATACATTGTGTGCTGTAGCGAAAGCAAGGACAGCCATGCGCGGAGGCGAGATGGGGATAGGGTCGGGAAGAGGAGAGCGAGGTACGGTGGCTGCCGCGCAAAGCGGTGCAGCGTATTCAATTTGCCTCCGTCGGTACAGGCAGCGAGGTAAAAAACGAAACAAAATCGAAGCAGTGTGGAGTATATTGCGTGCTCAAGCGATGTATAGTTTTGCGGATAGCACTTTCCATGGTCACCAGCCTCTCTCTGTCTCTCTCGTTTGTGAAAGTGAATGGGAAAGTATGGATGAGCTAATTATTTGAGACGGGTTTAGAGTTGCAAAAAGAAAAGAAAGTGCAACTGCAAAGCAACACTTCCCAGTTGCTAACGCATAAAGGCAGCGAAGTGCTCGTGTCATTTTGGGGCGCTACGTTTTATCACCGTCGGCCTTAGCAGGGTGCACGCGCCTTATGATTTTTTACCTAGGAAGGTAGAAATACTGCCTTGTCAGCTTACAGGTCAGTATACTATTTAATACACACGCACCGCCTAGATCACTTGGTTTCGTGTGCTCTGCTCACGAATCCTACTTTTGTGTGTCTTTCGTGTGTTCTGCGCATGTGAACTAACATTATAAAAGGAACAAAAAAAGGAAAATGAATCGAGGGGCCAGTAGTTTCTGTTAGATACGACCGTCGCATTTGCCTGTTTTCTTCATACTTAACTAACGCGAAAGGTCAATTGGGTGGGTGTCTCGGTTGGATTAGGTCTTCAGAGGTACTGCATAAAATTTTAATAAAACTTGTTGCGGAGGAGGCGCCTCATCTCTCATAGCTGTGTCCTGCATAGTACTAAGAAGGTTGCTCAGACAGGATGCTCAGAGGTCAAACCGAAGCTAAATATTTTAGGTGGTCTTACCGCTGCATTATAGGCAGCAATCTTGTTAATTCTTTTCTATCGTACTTGCAGCTCACCAGGCAGCGCGGGCCTTGTCATGTGGCGTGTGGGCAAACCTGGGCGAGTTTCAATGTACGCAGCCTTACAGCCTGCTTAGGCTGAGGAAAGAAACTGTGCCTGTAACGGCCAGGTGGGCTGGTCTTGCGCTCTTCTGCTAAGGGGTTGGATTTTCCTTGCAAGCGTTTGAAATGCTGAGAAAAAGAAACTCGGAAATGCTTTTAAGTTACGACAAAAATACTCCCCTCCCATAGCATTTCCACGGTAGCAAAATACTCTGAAAAGGATATAGGATAATGTAAAATGAGCAGAGCTGCCCTTACAAAAATATATTCAGATAGTCTATAGACTGTCTAAAAATGGGTTTAGACAGTCTATAAATTGTCTAAACCCAGCCATGTGATCGGCCTGGGCCTGCCACATAACGCGTAGTGCAGGTAACCGCTGGTCAGTTAGAGCAACGAAATGAACACCAAGTGACAGGAGACGCAGCTAATTACGGCAGATAGTCAGGTGTGGTGGTGAAATCAAGAAATTCGCAGGGATAAAATGAAATCAGCTCGCACAAGATAAGGTTAGCAGTAGATCATTCGGAGATGCCGTGTCTTCTAGCGGACATAAAATAGGTTTGTGATAATGATTACAGTTGTGACTGATAAACTTGAGTAGAGTATTTAGGATATGTACAAGTCCCGACTCCAACAACTGCTTTGCTTACATGCTACATCCGCAGGAGCAAGATACCGCAGACTACGGCACTGTTACAAACTCTGAAGAGACACGTGAAAACACTGGCGAACTGCGCGCCGAGACTATCGTTGCTTTTCCATTGCACGCTGACGTTTCCGGCAAGGCGGCAAGAGAAGCAGTTGAAAATCCGCAGAGCTACTTCGAACGGAATAACTGTGTGGGATCTTTGGTTATCTTTCCCTCATCGGCGCTCCCTTGTACCGAATACGCTGCAATATTAGTGCCAGAGCTAAGTATAGCCTATGTTTATTTCACCAGTATTATCAACGCCCTCGAAAGCTTCTAGAACAAACACAACTGTTTGTGATCTTTGTGCTCATTGCTTAATTGAAACGTCGGATAAAGGCAACACACCTTGCTGTCCCATCGAGTTCCGCTTGACCGGAGTCTGCTGTGATAATAAACAGCGAACCTGGCGGAAGAAAATTAGATTACTTAGACATTGCGAATGACCTCATTTTTAACCGCGGCATTACTGTATTGAACAGAAATATACATTTCCAAATACAGGGAAGTTTCAAGACTGTCTTATTGCAAACCTGCAAAGCTATGACAAAAAGAAAAGCAAATTAACAAGGTGTCTCTCACTGAGCTATCTGGAGATCCACGATAAATATAAACACATCCAGTGCAGACCCAGAAGCAGCGGATTGCCGACCAGATAACAAACATACAAAAATGACACCTACAATTCGGCGAGTTTGCTGATCCCTGGCTGCGGGGCGACGACAGTCTAGACACGTCCTAATGGGCGCCCGCCCGCATTCCATAGAACGACATTCGCGAGACACGCTGGAGAGGAGCGCTCTCTATTTCGTTGCCTTCGGGGCTGTGGAGTTGTTTTCTCAGCCGGCATCGCAAGGTCTTAGCGTAACACTTCCGTATCTCCGGCCGGTCTTAAGGCTCGATGCCGAATCGCTCGGCAGCGGGATTAGGAATAAAAAGGAGGCGAAAGAAAAGCGCGGCGTATAGACACACACACAACACACACACCATTAAGTAACGATCAAACGGAGCGTGTAGGGTAAACAAACCGTGCGTGAACAAACAGAAACAACGAAATATAAGCAGCGAGTCGTAGGTGTTCGCTTAAGGTATACACTAGGGTAGATGTGCCGGCGAAATGGCTGTCTTCGCGAAGTAATAAAATCAGACGAAAGGTTTGTCTCGAAAGAAAGAAAAGCGGTTTCCGGGTTCCGTCACCCTTTTTTTTTTCGGGAAAGCAGCGTGTCTTCACATATCTTTTTTTTATTTTCGCCACTGAACGAAGATCCGGAGAGTGCAGGCTCTCGGGAACGGGATCTCGATCAGAAAAAAGATCGAGAGCTATAGACCCTCTACGCGAGCTTTACGGCGCACCTAAATGTATATGTCTAAGTTCAGGAGGCACATTTTGCTAAGCTGCAACACAGAATCGTAAGGGATCGGCTCAATACAGGAGAGGGAGCTTAGTTTCGTTTCGACTCGCGAAGTTATCCTCCATGTGTTGAAAACAAAACAAAAAAATATGAGAGAGGGTGTGGCTCAACCAAGCAACATAGTATTTGCGCAAACACATCCGAGACCTGTGGACAACGCCAAGCCACGGCTGGAATCTTGAAGGACGTGTGCAAGCGTGACAGGCGCGCTGCCGAAGCGGACGAGGAACGCCAAGCCCCTACGGCCAAAGCAAACGTATCCTAGCGCTGCGGAGCCGAAGAATGCTTGGCCAAAGGATCAGCCGCAACCATTTCCTCCACTGAGTCCAGCTGAATCCTCGTGTTCTTTCCTGATATCCTCGATATCTAAATGCAGGGTTAAACGTGTTTTGGCACTAAAAAAAAAAAGAAGAAAAGATTAATTATTGACGACCTTAATCATTGACTTAGGTGTCTGGTAGTTGCACTCGCACCTCGGCGTTCGTGTGCCCTGGTGTATTTATTGGGTTAGCATTGCGTTTCGTCACACTGCTTAAGCAGATCTCAGAGGCCACGCAGAAACAAGCGCATGGTTGAGATCTGCTCCACGAGGTGGCGCAACAATCCCACCTTCTCACAAGAAAACCGTCTGCTGTTTCAATGAACTCATGGTGAATTCTATTGTCAGATTCGGAGCACTTCCGGTAACAGTTTTTCTGCTCCATTCGGAGCAAGTCTGCTCCACTGGCGGATTGAGAGTATGTTTAATTGGCAGATATGGCAGATTGTATGTTTAATTGGCAGATATGGAGCAGATCCTGCGCCAGATTCACTCCACGGAGCAGGTCTCTCTACTCCGCGAAAAGCGGTGGATTTGACCGGAAGTCGCAAGCTCCACGCGCCTGCGCAGAGCGTGGCATACCGCGTACGCGATGAAATCAGCTGTCCGATCGCATCCGTTCTCTCCTCTCGCGCCCTTGAAGGCGAAAACTGGCAAAAACTGCGCGAACCGCGAGGAATGCTGGACGCATGCGAAGCAGATGTGCGCTAGCGCCCCCTACCGTTTGCTCTGGCGAGGGCGCTTGTGTTCCATTGGCAGATTTCCTTCGGCTGCTCTCTGCCGGAGTGGAGTGCTCCGGCGTAGAGTTTGGCGGAAACCCGGCCAGCCGGAAACCCGCCTGGCGGGGTTTCCGCCAAACTCTCGACTGAAACGTCTGTTAAAGAATATATTTTTACTTTTGGTCGGCGCTGTGTTTTCTTCGTTCAGTCAATCTTAATTAATCATCCCGACAGTTCATTGACCATTATCTTAAGTAAACTCATTCTCCGATATAATATGTATCCGATATAACTCTTAACTTGAACAAAAGCCCCATCGATTTCGCACCGCTTGTATTTTGTACGAGGCCTTTTCTGAATATTCGGGAAACCGGAAGTACGTCTTCAACCGGAAGTGCTTGAAAGAGAAAAAAGAATGTCACTCGTTGCTCGTGTCACTCAAAAAAAAAGATAGGAAACCACGAGATCAACGCCGTAAGACATGACCTAGAAATGTTAGGACTGTGTACCTTAGAAACGAGAGGAAGGAAACTGAAGTCTGTTGTCAGCGTTATGACGCAGGGAGCGTTACGTCCAGCGGACCTCACTGCTAGTTGCACATAAACAGAGAGCAGACTTCGAGAATCTTTATCAGTGATTTATTGATATAATATACCAGTGAGGCCAGAAAGCATCCCCTCGCCTTATCTATTACCTCAACATTCTTGTCGTGCACATGAAAAAAACAGCTAAACATGTAACTTGGAACGTATGTTAACTTAATATCGTACTTGATAAATACAGAAAAGAGAAACACATAGATATGCTACGAGTACTTCGACGGTGTCAATAAAAAATACGTACGGGTCCCCTCTCCCTCTTATGCATGTAGTACAAAAGACGCACCTGCACTAACGGAACGTATAACTAATTACTCGGCCATATACAAATGGGCAGCTGCCAGACAAAGCATACATAGTCGCACCTAAAAAGTAAATGTTCGAAAGCAGGTGAAAAGCATAAATTATGAGCGATTTATTGAGAATGCATCATTCATAGGGATCTGACGAAATTATTAAAGGTTGATTAGTCCCGCGACCGAAGTACGAAACACGGCGCAATTGCACGTAAACGCGAAGCAAACGTTATGCAAACAAGTAACGCGATACCTCTACGCGCTGCGATTTGGAGATGTGTGAGCTTTTCATGAGCACAATAACTGGGCACCGGGATAGGCAGCCGGCTCGGTTCGTACTGCGTGGCTGCTGCTTCCCACGCTGGCTGGCTTCTTGCTTTCCACATCGAGCACGCCATGCCAGCCCCGCCCCTATCGCGTGCGCACGCTCTGAACCGCAGCTCGGCACCCTGTTGCTCTGACTCCCATCGCAGTTCGGAAATAGCACGTCGTCCACCACAGTCCGCTGCAACGCCCTGAGCCCGGAAGCGTACCCCGTACACAGGAAACCCATTGTCGTCGGCCACCTGTTTATCGTTGCTCCCCCTCCCCCCCCCCCCCCTAAAAAAAGAAAAAAGAAAAGAAAATCTTCTGTCCGCTTCCTCACGCAACAGCTGGAAAGGCGAGATCCTCCCCAAGGCCATGCTAGAGACGCAACTACGGGCAGTAAAAATATCTGAAGAGGTGGCCACCAGACGCCGCCTGAACGTGACCTACCCGTGAAATATTCAATTTCACTGAATAAAGTTGTCCCTCTCTCCCTATCCTTACGCCTCTGTGTTACGCTTCAGCCAATGAAAACAAACGCATGCGTTGGATACAAGGGAACGTGGGCACGGCGTGCTTGGTCGTGCCTAGAACTGTACGGGTGCATAAACTTAACTTCTGTTACGTCCTTATTCAGTTTACGGCGCGAATGCAAAGTTCCCTCATATCAGAGACCCTGGACAAGCTTGTACATGGCGTAGGCGCACACTTTCGACTCCTTTCCACATCGAGGAGAAGCGTGCAACGAATTTTGTTGGTCTACCTGCGAAACACTGGGCTGTTCAACACTTGGTGACATACCCCTACAATTAAGGAGATGCTCAGGCGGAACAATTGCCGGCCATGCAGGCCAGGCTAACCCCGCCTGCTGCAACATCCCCACCACCACCACCACCACCACCACCACCTTGCCTAGTTGGTTTATGTGAGCGTATACTGCGCAGATCCCGAAGCCTAACACGAACAACACAGATAACACGAGCACAAAGAAAATAAAATTGTTAGCGACTATATTATTTATCGATAAGTACATACCTTGAGAACTACATTACCACCGTTTATTACATGACACATCACTCTCTATTTACGCAACCGATTCACGGGACAGACTTGAAATAAGGATTCTCGGATTACTGCTCTGGTCCTCTGTAGCAATTATACTTCGATTTGGGCGAGTTGGTTCACACTCGCAGAACTGCAGGGCGACTTAGACGAAGGGAGGAGGAGCAGCAGAAATTCTAAAACAGATGGCAAGTGAGAACGAGTTTCCCGCGGATTGAGGGCACGCGTTTTGGGCTTAGGCCGTTTCAATGGACCCCGGTTGGCGGTGGGCTATTTCCAAACCGCGAACGGAGTCAGAACAACGGTGTACAGAGCCGCGGTTCTTCCGGTGCGCACGCGACGCGGGCGGGGCGGGCGTCGCGTGCGAAACGACAGTGATGTTAGGAAGCAAGCGGATCAGTACACACAGAAAGCAGGAAGGCGCAGCCACGAGATCTCAATGTCAACGGAGCACACAACCTGGGCACATGTCAACCACCAACCTGTGCACGCAACCTGTGTGGTTGTGTAGCCCAGAGTGACAAATCGCGACGCATAATAATGTTGCTTAGTGGATGCTGGCGTGCTGCTTGGTCACACATGAAATGAGAACAGCAACGCAAATTCAAGAAACAACGACTAACACATTGCGTGTAAATGCTAGCTCTTATCGCGGACATTACTGATCATCAATGTTTCCGGACAACTAACAGCAAGAACTAAAAACAAAAAAAGAAACGAAGAGGATGCATATACACAGTAAACGGCCTTTACCATGTCACACTGTTTTCCTTCAACCAGAATACAACGACTGAGTTACCTGCGAAGTCTTTTAGGGTTTAGAAAAAGTTTATTTCATCGTAGGACGTTATGAACATTTAGAAACAGTGTCCGACAAGAAGAACATTAACATACACAAATGACGAAACACAATACACATAAAACGTTTAAACAGAAATGTGGAAGTTCACAGTGTGTCCCTAATGCATGCTACTAAGAACTAGCATGCGCACAATTAACACAATATATACAATATGCATGACTATGTATATACACAGTACACATGACTTGCTGAACATGCCAGCAAATATGTACAGCATTATGTACAGCATATTTTATGGTACATGTAATTTACATAATTTACAGTTTGAGCATGAAATGTGTGTATACAAGAACCTGCATGGCTACGGGGATATGCATACACAGAAATAATAAATACAAACAGATTTTATGCAATATTATTCACTGTGTGATAACCTGGCTACAAGAACCAGGTCAGACGAAAAGCTAGCCGCACACGTCCATTAACTACCGACAGGAAGCGGCACGACCACTCCGACCATTCCTCCGACAAAAAGGACAGCAGTTCAGAGTACAACCGTTCCAAAATTGGCAACAGAGTACGACGACGGTGACCGGCTGCAACAGCCTCGCACCTGTTACGCCACAAACAAAAAGCCCCCGCAGCAATTAGAAGGCGTGCAAAGCGACTACGCGAGCAACGACCAGATGTGACAAAACGATTAACTCCTAGGCCACGGAAACCAGTGTTAACGGCTCTCCAAAATACCCGAGCAATTACACATTGCTGCAGCACATGCTGGTTAGACTCTTGTAGCGGACAGTTCGGACAAGTGGAAGATGGCACTATGCCCCACCTCTCCAGTCTGTCTCGTGTTGGGAGTACTCTCCATCCCAGCCGCCACATGAAGTCGCGGAGATGGCCAGGCAGAAAGGATGCCGTTATCGCGCTCCACGAGACTCGGCTGGAACGCGTTAGACGAGCTGGAGGGACCAGAGGGAGCAGCAGCGCCGCCGTTGTGTCTACAACACGGTTTTCTAGAATGTTTACATCTGGGCAAACCTGCTGAGCGTGGCGATAAAATGCCACTGCCGTGGAGTAAAATGCAGGCGTGTTAAGTGCTTGCGGCGCAGAGTTAAGCCGTGCTCCCGGTAACAAATAACGTATCTTAGTTCCTAAGAAATAGCAGGCAAGATCACGCGCGGGGCACTGATCACCGTGTAACAAACGAAGCAAGAATCGCAGAGCAAGCAGCCGGCAGCGAACAGACACAGACGGGAACGCGAATCCACCCCTGTTACGTGGTTGCCCAAGCGCAGCTCGGCAAACCAGCTCAGGTCCACCTGACCAGAAAAACGAGCCAAGAAGGGATTCCAACGACTGAGTAATTCTCAATGGAGGCTGTACAACATGAGAAATGTACCATGCACAGCCGCGAAATACAGTCTGTGCTAAGTACCTTCTTTCCAACAGTGGTAATTCGTATTCTTGCGCTTCCCGGACTTGTCGTTTTACATTCTCGAGAACTGAAACCCACACGGATGCTGATATGCCGTAGTAGCTTTTATGGGCGAAGCTCCTTCCTCGTAGTCGTAGTAGTGCGTAACCAGTCGTAACGCTAGTACCAGATCTTGACCTCCAAGGTGGTGCCGGTGGGAGATTTTTCCTGTGCGTTGTTGAACAATAAAGAATTCGCAGCGTGCGCGTTAACTCAAAGCCGATTCTTCTGTCTCTCATTCCCCATTAGCAGCCATTGGCATGTTCCAGTAGGAAACGTTAGTTGAAGTAGAAGTGTAAGTGTTAGCTAAAAGCCGACTTCTTCTGTCTCTCATTCCCATTAGCAGCCATTGTTTACCTCCAAGGTAGTGCCTGGTGAGATTTCTCCTGTGCGTGATTAAACAATAAAAATTTTGTTCGAAACGCCGTTGATTGATGAAATAAACCAACGAAAGACGCCAGATGTTTTCTAAAAGCAAAACGAAAGAACGCCAGATGTTTCTAAAGCAAAACGAAAAGACGCCAGCTGCTTAACGAAAGACGCCAGATGTTTTCTACAGCAATGGTTTTCTACAGGGGCGTAGCCAGAAATTTTTTTCGGGGGGGGTTCAACCATACTTTCTGTATGTTCGTGCGTGCGTTTGTATGTGTGCGTGCATATATACGCAAGCAAAACTGAAAAATTTCGGGGGGGGGGGTTTGAACCCCCCCAACCCCTCCCCTTGGCTACGCCCTTGGTTTTCTAAACAATGAAAATTCACAGCGTACATGTAAAATTAAAGTGAGCTGCATGTCGTCATAACTCATCGAACCTTTAGTATAAACGCTCCCGACCTCACGTCGGTGATGATGTACTGGGCAGAATCCACGGAAGATTCACGGTTTACCGATGAACCTCCGCAGCTTCGCCCACTCATCATCATTCACTCCGTGGATATGCTGTGATTTTTTTTCTGTCTGTCACCCGATTCAGACACCCGGCCAAAGTTGAACCACTTGCTTACCGCCCACCCATCTTGAACTGGTACGGCTGTTCATACTTGTGAACGTTGTCGATCAAAAAGTAAATATTACGCATATCTGAGGCGCAACATCGCTAGGTAAGTATTAGGTGGTCTGTTCCTTTAATAGAAAATACATAGATACATAATTCTAAAGACCCTAGTTTCTTAAGCTGCGGCTGCGGCTGCGCTGAAAATGCCATGCTATGCGCGCCTACGAACGCCCTCTGCCACGGAGGAAGGAAACCCTCTACACAAGCTCATGTTTCTCGATGTATTGTCAGATGGTGTCCATATCCGTCCATATCTCACGCAGCGTAGACGCAGCGCCTCCTCTATCGTCTTTACACGGCATTTGCAGCGGAGCACGCAGATACGCGGCCAATTTTTTATCACAGTTTTGTTTGGCTCCGTAGACACGTTGTAAAAGTATAAAAGTTACTAAGTTGGCGATATATCCTTTCCTGCCGCAGTTGCATCCGCGCAACAACGAACATATTATGTAATGTCACCTAATAGGAAAGTACTAGCGTTAACAGCACGGCCCTGACTGTGCTTATGGCACCTTTCTGCGACCCCGAGGTCACTTCGACCTCTGGGTGAATGGGATTCTTTGCTTAAGTCAAACGATATTGCTATGTATTGGATGGTCCAAATTTTCGCAATACAGAATGCATATGTCATATGCGTGTCGACAAATATTTTTTGCTAAGTATCAGAAAACAGGTAACGCACGTCACACAGCGTAGCTTAAGACATTAAATATCAAAAGGTCAACTATTGTCGCAAGTAAGTCGGAAGCAGGGTCAACGAACTCATACACAAGTCTGCGAGTCATGCAGATTAATAACATTTCGAAACATTTTAATCTAAGTTGCAATGTGAAGAGCTGAAATAATGAGTGGAAGAAACATCGCTGGATTTCCAAGACTTTGGTTTACATGCTTCAAAGATCGCTGGCTATAAAGAGCCGCGCGTGATGACCAAAATCGGCAAAAGGAAAATCATACGCAAAAGGCAAAAAAAAAAAGAAGTAATACAGCGGAATGTGGGAGTTATAATGGTCTGGTATATTACTTTCAAAAACGGCCTTGTATCTGGCACTTGTTCAGAAAAAAAGTCTGCTTCATTACAAACTTTACCGGAAACTTGTCTGCGTCCACGGGCGGGCACACTGCCTGAAGGAGAGCAATCAATCATTCTCTTGTGCGTCAAGTTCGTCACTTCTTTTTTTTATTTTTCGTCGTGTGCTTACTTCAGTATTGTATACCACCGTTTCAACAGGCTTCGTATAAGATCGTCGAAGGGAAGGTATTAAAAAAAGTTTGCGACATTACGCGTTTTAATGGCTGAGGAAAAGAAAATAATATATATTCACCGTATGCACTGTGTTAAAAGTCTCCTCCCCGTCTAATTAATAAGTGCGCGGTCACACGAAAGGAAAGTTTTGAACAACGTTTTGACGTTATAGCTGAAGAGTATAAGCCATGCGAGGCTGAGGGGCAGACTTTTTTAAGCCTTTTTGTGAAGGTAGGTTTTGTTTTCACCACGACAACTTTTGATATTAACATGTTTGAAATACTTCTACGTGAGTAATGTCTTTCGTAAAATGCGTCATTTATGCAAAAAAAAATCTTTTTATGACGGAAGACTGGTTTCTATAGAAAAACTGCGTTGTTCCTTTCTTTTTAATGTGCGTACGGTGATATCGCGAGTTTTCTACCATTATCAAGCTGAAAGCAACTAACTTATCATGTAGTCACCATGTGTTAAAACAACCATGGAACAAAAGCTTTAGATTTCCCCATTTCAGTCATTGTCGCGATCAGTGTCGATATTTTTCTCATAAACTGACATCAAATGCCCTTCAGAAATGACCCATATATAAGATGTGGGAAATGCATTCTGTCAAATGGCAACGTTAGCTGACATTCTATTCAAACTGCACTGTGTCTTACCCACTGAGCTACACACAACTTTTCGCTATTTTTATACGCGTTATTGACTGTTCGTACACATTACGTACATCGTACTAAAGCGACGACTACATATAGTGCCAGTCACACTGCACAGACACAGGTTTAACTTTCCTTGAACGCTGACTACGTTTCTACCATCGACGTGTGCCTCCATGTGCTTTCTGGATTTCAACAAGTTTGAACATGCACTCTAGAAAACGCGTTCGCGCGGGCCGTGCGTATGGTTCGCAACGAAACTTCGACATGTAGGTGCGCCATAAGCAGCGGAGGTCAGTTAGCATAATTAAGTCAAAAGCGCAATCCATCTTCTGTTGGATTATCTCTTGGGAGAAATCTGACGCAGTATCGAAAAATCTTTTCATATAATCCTTTGAAATATCAAAAAAAGACGCCCTCGCATCAATGTAAAAACACGCGCTGTATGGTTTCTGGTGTCTTACAGAAAGGCGGTGCGACCCAAAGTAACAAGAAATCCCGATCTTTTAGGAATGTCTTCACTGGTAATGTACCCGTTTGAAGCTTAAAAAAGGGGATCGCTTAAGCACGTCTTGCCCTTAACTTCCCGTGCATAGAAACGACTAGAACTACATCACGTGTATCTTTGTACAGCTTTCTTACGTTCCACTGAGAGCATGTACACGTGCGATAATCTAACAGGCAAAAAAAATTACACCATCTCCCACTAAAGGGAACCATGTGGGGATGCGAAGCAGCGCTGGGTGTTCACTTGTGTTTCCAATGTTTTTCATTTGTATGTTTCATTTGTGTGAGGACATGTGTATATATTGTGTACCGCTTGTTACCACCTCAACTTGATGTCTCCGTTGCGCTTCAGCTTCGCGTTGCCTCGCAGCTTCGAGATTCGCTTGCCGGCGTTGCTGTTTACGTCCAGCTTCGCGAGTATCCGTAGCGCCGTTGCGAAGGAGGGTGCAAGGGGAGCGAGCGCGCGCCGCATTATATACGAGCGCACAGCTGTGGCGGAGAGAGAGAAACGGGAGAGGAGAAACGAAGCGGAGGCAACGCTCACGCCACCTCCTCCACCCCATCTCCTCACGCTCACGCGAGGAGAGGGGGGAGAGTTGGCGCATGCGCAGTGGGAGAGCGGGCTCGTGAGGGAACCACGGACACAGCCCCGAACAAACGCTGCTTCGCATCTAAAAGCGTACACTTAAAATATCCTTCTTAAGAAACCCCTAAACCGAGCGAAGCATGTGATAAGTGAGCCTCACTTCGCGTGCACACCGTGCTCGGTATCAAGGATCACTTGCGTTGCGGAAAAAAGAGGAACCTGTTTATGACTTGCCGCATGAAAAGGTATCCTAAGACCATCACCAACATAAAGAAATAAATGCATAAAACGAGCGGAGCTGGGTTTGTACCCTGGCCCCCGCACTCCGAAGGCAAGTGTCTTAACCACTGGGCTACACACCCACACTTGGTGAATGGCACTATATCAGAACCATAACGATGCGTTATAGCCGCGGTGCAAAACAAATGTTAAAGAACACTTTCTATGAAGGCTTCCTTGAATTTCGTGGTATTAGAATAAAAGCCTTCTCGTGGACAGCGTGCAAAGCCAACAATGAGAATTGTACACATAAGAAAAATTACGATTCTGCCAAAATTGGCGCCATACACACGTTTCGGTGTTCGCGCGATGCGCCTTTCGTTGGGCCGTTCCAGAGAAGGAGCTTAAAAAAAAGCTATTCTTTTTAAATGTCGTCGGTTCCAGACGCTAATTAACGATTGATTGATTGATTGATTGATTGATTGATTGATTGATTGATTGATTGATTGATTGATTGATTGATTGATTGATTGATTGATTGATTGATTGATTGACTGATTGATTGATTGATTGATTGATTGATTGGTTGATTGATTGATTGATTGATTGATTGATTGATTGATTGATTGATTGATTGATTGATTGATTGATTGATTGATTGATTTTGAAACAACATTATTGAGGTCCTGCGGGACGCGCCCTAGTGCGCAGCGGGTGACTCCCACGTCGGGACCTCCAGGCCAAGCCTGTAGGCCGTTTCGCGGACCTGCTGGACAGCCCAAAGCTGGTCGGCCAGGAGCGGGCTGCGGATGGCCGCCTACCACTGGCCAAGCAGAGATCGGGGCTTGTGTGCTAGTGTGGACTTCTCCCCACAGGCGGGGCAAGCGCCATCTGAATAGTAAAGCCCCTTGATCTAGGAAAGTAACGACACTCTCCTCCGCGCGCGAGTTTCCTCCTCGATTCTCCTCGCACGCCGCCGGCGCGCGCTGCGCACGGCACCATTTTTCGCCGGCGCTCCCGCGGGCGCGCCGCAGAAATCAACAGAGGCGCGTGATGTCGGGCCACTTTCGCGCCCCGGTGCTGTAGAAAACTTTGAAAAATGGTGATAAGAAGATCGAGAACACTGAAATGAACGTTCAATAAAATATTAGTTTCTTGCGAAAGCCGTGTAAATGGGGCATGCTAATTTAAAAAGAGCTTTATGCAGCGTTCCATCATGCAGACGTTTTTTTCTGCCACATGATAACATGCTTTACACTTACATCTGAAATAATTTAGCTTGCGTCATGTCCGCCTGTGTCTGGATTTTTTGTCTCTTTCCTGTGCGCGCATGTGCAACGCAGGTACTTACAGCGTCGCATCTTGAAATCACTTCGTGGATAATACCTTGTCCATCCATGTGTTATCTGACGTGAAAGTAGACTTGCGCGGTGGTCTCCAAACAGAACAAGACGCTTGCGCAGTGTCAGTACGATCAAGCGGCGCCAACAGCAACTCATCTACCGCAATAACAGAAGCGCCGGAGAAAGATTTTTCAGAATAGTACTTTGGCGTTCGTGTCAAAGAAACTAGCACTCGGTTTACCTGTGAGCGGAGACATTCCGCACGAATGTCAAATTACATCGATGCGATGATTTTAGCTCGTGTTACATGAACAGAAAGAAGCTCTCCGAAAAACAGCAGAAGGGTGATTTTAAAGCATTTGCTATCAGAGCGAGAATTTTCGACCTCTGCATCGAAGCCGATATCGACAGCAAGCGAGCGCGATCAGTAGAACACCCCCTGCACGTCGTCTCCGCGAGAAAACCAAATTATGATCGTCTCCCAGTTATGCGTGCGTGGCATCCAAATTCAAAAGCAAACTGACGAACTGAAAAAAAAAAAAGCAACGTTAGCTAGCTGGCGCTGCTCATGTACAATACCGTGGGCCTACATTCTCTCATTTCATTCTTTCATTCATTTCATTTTTTCAGGGCCTGCATTCGTTGCATTTGTGTGGCTGAAGCGCATATCAAAGTAAGCTGGAAGAATAACGCCTTCACAAGCCGCTGTTCGAATTTTCAGTAAAATAGACAACGTATCCTGCAAGAACGTTACAGCGCGGAAAAAGAAACGAACGGGCGAGTAGAGGCCACGCGGATAAGCGCTGAATTGTACCTGAGGTTTATTTGGGAAAACACGCATATTAGTAGAGTCACAAATGCAAATCTGAGCAAGGAAAACAGGAAAGCAGAAACACGGCACGGAAAAAAAACTGATCACTAAAGTGAGTCGTCATGTAGAAGACAACAAAGCAATACCGGTGTAACAGGGGCCCTTTTGATCGCGATCAGGGCCGTTCCAGATCTGGTGCTGCTACGCTGTCACTTATAATCGCGATCAGGCCCGATTGGGATCAAGATCAATGCGATCTGCTCATCGATATCTGGCTCCCAGATTACAACTTGATTGACGTTTGCGCCAAACTCGATCCGGATTAGTTTGGACCGAATAACAGCGATGATTGTTGATCGCGATCAAGAAATCCGATCCGGACTGATTCTGATCGCGATCAAAACTACCCGTGTGACACCGGTATAAGAGATAATCTAGTTTTTCATTAGTGAACGGAAGACATGATAATGCAGGCGTGACCAAGACGAGCCATTTCGGTCGCGGCCTGCTAGATAACGGCTTACTTTCGCTATCAGAATGTTATTTGTTGTGCGTTGTGCTTGTGTGTTTCTTTTGTACTTGCGACTGATCGCATTTGTGTCACAATTTTATGCGTGAATTCTCTCCCCCCCCCCCCCCAAAAAAAAAAAAAATAAAACCCACATTTGGGAACCAGCGCCAGTAAGTGTCATCTCCATTCGTCCATTCGCTTGTTTTTTTTTACACCAAACATTCACAATAAACGGAATCTAACAATCACGACAAGCGCGATCGAGAAGCTGTATCGTCGCGCGTAATCGTTTGCAGCGGAAAGCAGATCCTATAGCTGCGCACTTTAGACTGAATGAGAGTTGCCGCCGTGAGAGGTGATGGACTCTCAGCTGAATATTCAGCATATTGAGGACAACCCCATCTTTAAGCAATGCGCAAATAGCCTACGAAAAAAAAGACGTTGATGAGCAGGCCGGAACGATATTTAAAATGTAGCATTCGGCGATGCTTTGATACGAGCAATTGGACAGGACCTCGCAAAGAACGCTGTTCTTTGTCGGAACAAAGTTTCTTTGGCCGATGTTTTGCAGCCACTGCTTCTTGCGCCAGCCATCACGCTTACCATGGGGAATCGTAAAAAGTGCATAACCGTTTGCATTCTCATTGTGGCAGTTATAGGCGCAACAGCACGGCATAGCGCCCACACAAAGCACAGAAAACAAAGCGCGCGCAACGTTTGCTACGCGGAGCCCCGGCGTAAAATGGCGCGAGCGAAAAAGAAAAATACAGCAAAACGCAAGATCCACGCGTCTCCAAGGGCAACGGCGAAGGAGACCAATCGTCAGCGCGGAAAAGCGGCGGAGAACGGGAGGACGCGAAAGGGGCGAGGAGGGAGAGAGGAGGACGCGCGCGCGGCGGCGAGTACACTGAATGGCGGTACTTTCCCAAGATCAAGGGGCTTTACTGAATAGTTCTCAGGGTATAGTGCATGTAGTGCACAAATATTCGGGTAGCAATCTCCGACTGTAGCAATCTAAACGTAAGCGCCTAGAAGCAAGAAGAAATACGCCGTGCCGATGGCTCCCGACAACATGCCCGCCGCTATGGAGTTTCCCACAATAAATATCTGCGCTTGCGCATCACTTAGAAGACCCCCAAAGAAGATTCCACGTAAATTTTCTTTCTCGAAAAAAATAATAATTGGGTACATCTTGCGATCGAGAACGTGCGGTCTTTGAAATTTCTATTTTCTTTTCTTTGCATGCTTAAAACAAACGATGAAGATAGCTGTCCGGAATATTTAACGTCGAGTATTTCAAAAAATAGGCTTCTTACGGTACTTAGGAGAGAGGTCAGCCAGCCGTGCTCTTCGATGTTGTAAATGTGTTAAGAAAAATAATAGGGCAGCTTCGCACTGGTGGTGCCAAGCGTCAAGGAGCAGCGGAGCAGGGCGGCCTTCCTCGACATACCAGCCAAGCCTAGCCTAGAGATAGCCAGTTAAGCCTAGGTATAGCCACACGACCATAGAGGAGTTAAGCCCAGGCAAGCCAAGTTGAGCCTTTCTCTATCTCTCTCTTTCTAACTCCCTATTTCCATTTCTTTAACACTGTTTTATGCCGGGGTTCACCAAGACTTCAGTGACGTATTTCCGTCACGGAAATGACGTCGAAAAAATTTACACGATGAGATAGCAAAGAAAAAGAGTTCCGTCAACGGGCATCGAACCCACGACTGCTCCGTCCGCAGCAACAGATGCCGGGCACGCTATCCACTGCGCCACGGTGTTTTTTTTTTTTTTTTTGATCATGGTATTTAATAGAATGCGTATGAAAATAGTACACAGTATCACAACAGTCTATAACACAGAGTTACACTACTACAATGAAATTACAAGCACTGCCACAAAAACTGGAAGACTGACTTATAGTCTTTCATTCCAGGGAGAGTTCTCCATCAGGTGTTGCACAGAAAAGGTGGCGAGGCTAAGCACCTCGCCAAGATTGTGTACCAGTCCGGTCTGAAATCAAGTTCGTCGTAAACTTCTTTTAAATTAATAACCATTCGGGTGAACAGACTCTAGAGCCTTTGCAAACGCGTCTTTTATAACTACAACTCTCCCGGTCGGCGGGGTGGTGATGCCCTCTGGGAGCGGTAGAGTAAAGTAATTCGTCATTACTGTGGCCTCCGCGATTGGCACCTGCAATGCGTTACGCGTCTGTCCTATTCGGCGCGTTTTCAACAGAAGTTCAATGTTGTCAATCCCTTAACACACCGCGAGGTGGCGATCTCAGCGCAAGCGTTGTAAAAGCGCCGGCCTCGCTCATAGCATCACGCAAATCCAAACAAAGAATAGCTCTGCGACGCGCGCCTGCCTCACTTGGCTGTAAAACCGCGTTCCCCGCTTACGCGCTCGTGCCGAGCAAAATCGCGGACGGGCTACTGAGGCGGCACGACGCGCTTTGCGTTTCCCTCTAGTCCGGCTGTGGTGTTCAATCACATTTTAAGATGCCTCGGGATGGCGACCAAGTTCTGCGTCCAATATGTGACGCTCTTCTGGCTATCACACCTCGTTCTCTGATTACGCTTTCACCATTAACTGCTACAGCTACCAAAAGGGTTCGTTTAATCATTTGACATGGATGTTAGTCGTCGGTTGGAGATGTACCACCAATCATCAAAGTGGGTGCATCCACGTTAAACGGTACTATAGCTGCCAGACATCAATATACATTGTACAAGATCTCTTATATCAATGTACAGTAAACATTCAGTTACTTCTGTAAGGGCACGTTTTACTTTCGTGTTATTCCGATTCCTATGACGGAGGGATCAACCATCTTCTTTCTCTGTTTCTTTATCTCTGTTTCTATTTTCTTTTCGTTCATTGCTCTCTTTTTGTTCTCTTTCTCTCCCTCTTTTGTTCATTCTCTCGCCCATAGCAACGCAATCATATGATTCCCATAAATGCCTGTACTTCTAGCGTGCCTGGATAGCCGAGAACTTTGCCTCACTTTCCTTCGTTCCACTGCTTTTCTTTCTTTCTGATTGCGCAATGCTCGTTCATTTTTCATTCTAGGTAGCGGCCGTCCCCAGAACGCTATTTCCAGGCTGAATCGACACGGCGTCTTTCATGTTCTTTCCAGCGTTCCTTAGCCTCTAGAACGGCCCAACGAAAGCATCATCACGTGATCGTCGAAACGAGAGTTAGGAATTCAATTTTCTCGAAGTCACAATTTTCCTGAACTGTGCGATTCCTGATATCAGCCTTACGCGTTGTCCGGCACATCACTTTTAGCCCGTCAACACGAAATATTTTAATGAAGTGCCCATAGCAAGTGCACTGCTTCCCAAACGTTTCGTGCGTCGTCGGTAGAACGCATTCGTATGCTTCAGTTCAGTTCACTTTGCGCGAGCATGGGCGCATGGCCTAGTGGTCAAGGCACTCGCTTTGGGACCGGGGTGACCCGGTTTCAAACCCCAGACCCGTAAAGAAAATGTATCTTGTTCTATTTATTATTTATCTGGTGCGCGACAGCTGTAGGTGAGCGTTTTTTAGGAAAACCAGCTTCATAGGCCAGTCAATACAAGCTTCGCGTGATGAAGAGTGCAACCGCTTTGAGTGCTAGATGCTCCGCGTGATAGACCTGTGTGCTGTCCCTAAGGTGTGTTTAGAAAATGACTGACCATTTAGGGCACTATGCGCTCTCACTCTAAAAAATCCCATGCTTACCTAAGCGTGAATTTTCGAAATTTTTACACGCTTAAGCTACGCGTGACATTTCTTCACGCTTACGGACAACGCCTATAGGCGTTCACCGGCAACGTCCTCTTCACGCATGCCAGGCGTGACATGGGCCGCTTTTCCCACGTTTCTATTGGCGTGACCGTTGTTCACACTTAAAGACGGCGCCGAGGATCTGCGCCAGAGGAGGAAAGAGACGAAGTGGGTCGAGCCCCACTCCCTCTCCTGTCTCTCCTTGGGCGCAGCTACTAGCCAGCTTGAAGCAGCGGTCACTGTTGGCTTCGGTTGCTTCCCCGAAGCGAGCTTTGCTCACAAACCTGTCCTTTCCTCTTTACCTTGGCAGCAGGCAGCACAGAGATTGCGCAAGACACTCCCACCGTTGACACTGAAACTAATCCATTAATAAGTGGTTTGGGTAAGCCCTGGTCAAAAATTTCATCTGTAAACAAGCCCTTCCGTATTTCTTTGCACAAAGGAGTAATGCCCTCTCAAAAAACGCTGTGCCGCACCTTGCGTTGGAAAATAGTGAAACATGAGCACCATATATGAAACGATAGGACAGCATTCCCAGAACTTAGGTTTCCGCGTTGTCCAAAATACATTTTCATATTATTTTTCCATGGCGTTCTATCAAGCAAACACGAAGATTGTAAGCAGCAAAAGAAATACGACCCATATATTTTTTCCTTTTATTTGTGAAATATAAACTCCCTCAAAATGCGATGGAACGAAGCAATTATGGCTCAAAGAAGTTACAGAGCTGACACCTGAAATATTTTCATAATGCTTAAAGGGACCCTCTAACACTTTTCCAGACCTCATTGTTTTACATTTTTTTACTTTTGGGTTGCGTAGACTGAAGGCTGAAGAGATTAGTGCAGCAAGAACGGCAGCGATAGGTGCACGCAGTCCGAAGTTATTCAGCCTAGAACACTCAAAATACAATAAAATGGAGGCCTACCCTCAACTCAATTTTCGCGGGGTCACTTGACCACGTTTCACTCGCCCTGTGACGTCTGATGGCGCCCCAATGAAATGAACTGAAAGATCCTACGTACGGGAAGCTTGCATACAATGTTGCCCGTTCTTTCCAACGTAATGATGACGACGTTGCGATAGTAACAAACAATGTGGTGCATTAAGAGTGAACTGCACGTGCGAAACGAGGCAGATCGCGAACGTCTCTATCATGTTTTGTAGTTTGAGTCATCTTTCTTGCTACGACGGCGTCTGTCTCAACGCTCTTACATTTTTTCTCCTTCATTTTTCTTTCAAACAACGGCGCCTGGAGCGTCCCCAGCGCGTTTCCTCCAGCGCCGTGGCGTTCGGCGCATTCTTTGCCGGGCGCTGCAGTTTTAAAGCTGAAAAAGTCTAAGATCGTTCGTCTAGTTGGTGTTCAGTGACAAAAGCATGCTAAAGAAAAACTAAACCCAATAATAACCCCTTTTGTGATGCAACGCCGTTATTACTTCCAACGTTACATTTATCCAATCATAGGCACCCTGCAATGCAGTTTCCGAGATACGATGGTAGCGCCAGAAAACACAGCCTAGCGAGTAGACACAGCAAAATCGAGTGTCTATCCTCCGCATCCTCTATGTTCAGAAACGCTCCTTGACTTGAACGTGACTTGCCATCGCCTCAATGCAGTGAGTTTGAAACGCGTTTGTAGCGTTTCTGCTGCCTTGGCACAGCCTGAAAAGAGCGCGTTCTAAACGCGTTTGTGCTGCATTGAAGGCGGTGGCAACATCCCTGAGGTGATTACGAACGCACGTAGGAAGCGTTCGTTGAAAGAGGCGCCCAGAAGGGAGACACTTGAGCGCGTCGATGTGTCCAGCGAGCGTTTCATTTTCATGGTATCCCTGGCGGCTGGTGCCCTCAACACTCAGGCGTTCGATAAGAGCTCCATCGCGCCCTCTGGTCAGTGACGGGTGCCTATAGGCCAGCGCTCATCTCCGTGGTCTGACGTTCGGCAATGCGGTCTTGTGTATGAGATCAGAGGTTCAAGCAAGATTAGAAGTTAAGCAACGTGGCATAGGTAGGCTGGCTTTGGGAGCATACGGGAATACACCAAATCAGGGGGTACAAGGTGACATGGGATGTACATCATTTGAGGGCAGGGAGGCTAGCAGCAAGATAATATTTGAGGAGCGATTGAGAGAAATGGGGGAGGAGCGTTGGGCTAGGAAAGTTTTCAGCTACTTGTACAGGAGGATGTCGATACAAAATGAGGAAGCGGACCAGAAATTGACAAGTAAATACTTAGAAAACGGCAGGAGACCAAACCAAAGGGAACTATCCGTTAAGAAGAAGGTGAAAGAAACTGAGAGGGACATGTGGAAAATAGGGATGAGTACGAAATCAGCACTGGAGACCCACCGAACTTTCAAGCAGGAAATTGCGAAGGAAGATATCTACGATAATTCTCGGGGTAGGTTCTCTGCTGTTTGAGGCCAGGACGGGGAGTATTGCGGACCAAGACGTACCGAGCCAAATACGAAGGAATAGACACGTTATGTAGTGCGTGTGGAGAGGGGGAGGAAACGGCTGAACACTTGATACTGGTCTGTAAAGGGCTTCACCCTATAGTTCAAGAAAATGACGTAGAATTGTTCAAAGCATTGGGGTTTAGGGACAGTAAAGGTAAAATAGACTTTAAGCGGGTAGAAATAACCAGGAGGAGGTTATCTGATTGGTGGCTACAATCAAGGCGCGAGTGAAAATTCCTTCACCTACGGAGGAAGTGCTAGTACATACATAGTGCTAGTATTTAACTGTATTACGGCTAGGTGGCGTAAGCCGCCGCCCGATCTAAAGGGTACAGCCTTATCCATCCATCCATCCATCCATCCATCCATCCATCCATCCATCCATCCATCCATCCATCCATCCATCCGCCCGCAATAGTTCTGGCGAGCGCCACTACGCGTTGATGCGGTCGGCAGCGATGTAGGCGCTTCAAAAATAGTGTTGGAGGTTCTTTAAATCCGCAACGCGGTAAGCAAGTTCTTCAATCTTGTGTGGGCCCATGACACTCCCTTGCTCGAGCACGGCTTGACGACTGATTGGACGAAGCCAAGCAATTGGCCATACGCTGCCGGATACGTTAGGTCTTTCATGTAGTACATCCATAAGCACATCACCAGTGCCTTTTCTGGAGAGGTCTCTGCCCTCATTTAAATGGTCTGCTGTTCGCTGCCGCAGATGAGGAGCTTTCTTTCGCCCCAAACAATGCATGGTCCAATGCAATCTCTTGGGGGCGTCTGTAAAAAAAAAAATTATTTCCTTACCATACCTCAATGCTATAGGTGGAAAAGACACTTCAAATACACTGTTAAGGTAACCAATGATCGCTTGCTTTTACAGCAGATCTGTTGTGGACAAGGGCTGCCAGGTGTCGTAGATAGAAGATAAACATCATCATGAACCGGCACGAGCTCAGTCACCACCCGTGCACTCGGTACAGAGGGTTAACATGAGAAGCTGAGTGGCGAGACGGGTGGCGAGACGGGTGGCGAGAAGCGTCTAATCGCTTCTCGCCACCCGTGTCAATTTTTAGTGCACCAGTATGGTGAGTAGTGGGATTCGTCCATTAGTCTGTGAGAAGTAAGCGCTATAGGAGTTTTACACAAAGCTGTTGCGGCCTGAAGAAGGAGAGCGGCAGCGGAGCCACTCATGAAGCTGTCACAAACAGTTCGACTGAGACATACATAGCCCCCTAGACAAGATGCAACAGCGATATGGAATACAAAAGCAATGCGCTAAACACAATTACGGCTTCGTGTTTCAGAAGAGAAAAAATGCACATACATAGCAAAATAACTGACAGGAACATACAGTCTTCATTTTAAAACAGCTCAAAAAACGATACACAGAGACAGGGAGGGGCGTAGGTGGCACTCCGGGCTCATGCCCCCCACCCCGAATTCTTTTTTCGCCGTAGCATATAGGGCACCAAATGACACTCGACCAAATGTGCTTGCCCCCCCCTCCCCCTAAAAAAAATCTGGTTACGCCCCTGTACAGAGAAGAGGACTGAACAACACGAGCGCTGTCTTATCCGAACTTACGTGTACGCATTATGTACACGCAACGCAAATCGCTGCCTCAGGAGAAAAATAATCACATCAGCACGGACACAGAATATTCATGTTCACTAAGCACCGTTACACTTAACTTTACTCGATAAAACTTAAAACCTAAAAGTCGGAACTGGACACAAAGAGATATTCTCATTCATAGCGCAATTCATGCATCGCTCCTGAGATGCTGGTTACTACCAGTCGGCGAATGGCTGAAACTTTTATGAACCTTCCTTTTACCGGCAACGACATAGTATGAACGACATATACTGTTGTAGTATAATACTCTGCCCGCATGCCACACGACTCGGTCCGCACATGTTGTAGGCTTATTATAGGTGCTTATATGTTTAGTACTTTTCAAAAAAGTAAACAGCTGTGAGTTAGCGGTTGTTTATCTATTCTTTGTGTCCCCGCCTTTGCGCAAGCTATGACATTTTAAACATTAAGAATCTACCATAGCTAGAAGAGCACCAATACTCTGAGGAACCGTTGCAAAACGAAATAGAATCCCGGATTCTGAAGCCTATGCTCCTATCGGTGTCTTCCTACGTGACACCGACCAACGGTATTGGTTAAACATAATTCACAATTAAATTTTGGCGCACTTGATAACAAAACGGAGGACAGAAGAACGACACGGACCCAGCAATATGTCCACACATGGGCTTTGTCCGTTTCGTTTTTCAAAGCTCTGTTTTGTTAACAAGTGCGCTAAAATAGAAAAATGAATTCCCAACTCGACCAAGAGTATACACTATCATTCAGAAGTGTCCGTGTCACAATCGAAGAGGGCAGCGCTTCCAGAGATGGAGTGGTCGTGTACCGTGCGACAGGAAGAGCGGTCGACAGGAGGAGGGTTTTGCACTACAGTGTCGATTGTGTTGTTACAAGTTCGGACCAATACGCCGTAAGAACCTTGACACTCCAATAACAGCGTTATAAATCTTGAAAATATACACGGTATAGAAAGCACTATGGTAACTCTGAGCTCGCCACCGAAACCCGTTTTTAAATGTCACTCGGTGCGGAGAACTGGAGGGTGAAATTAATGAAAGAGAGCTCGTTATGTTCGCGTCATAAACTACACATGAAAGATGCACAAGCAAGCGCTGCCTTTCAAGAGAAGAGTTATCATTGAAAGCGTAGCTATAAATAAGCGAGGATGCAGGTGACGAGCACAGAAAACGAAGCTGTCAGAAGAATAGAGGCACACGTTTTCGAAAATGAATTGCTTTAACGCGGTGCTAATATAATGTTCCGTTCGGTACTTCACCACAACGAACACAAAATGCTCTGGCTGAAAAGATGTTTGTCGCATAAGGGCGAATATTCTTTTTTTCAACACAGTTAATGCTCCCATAAACAAAATGCGTCGTTAAGGCACAATTCGCACCTCACATGTGACAAGCAGACCCGACAAGGCGTTGTAAGTCATTCGTTTGCTCCCATTGAATACGAGCGAAGCATGACTAACGTTCTTACCTATATATTCCAGTCGCCCACGAATGGCATGTGCGTGGCCCCAGTAAATACACCATCCAAGTGGAAAGGCCGCTCCTGAGCCGTCGGACTTCGGTGGATTTTCTCTCATAAAACTCGGAACACTCACAGTCGGTGTGCTTGCACCGCCCGCGTTGCCCGCCGAGAATATCTTCTGAAGTGAACATGGTGATACAGACGCGGCAGCCTCCCGAAATGAAGTTCCGTATTCCTCGCAACAGGCGCGGAGACCGCGGGGAGAACGCGTATGCGCATGCGCCCCGTCACGTTCGTCGTTGAGACTGCGCATGCTTGCGCTTCGTGGCGACGGCGCGGCGGCGGCTTGTCGTGGCATTTCGCGACTTCGCGTGATGGTGAACATCTACGCGTGAACTCCGCGGGATTGTAAGCGTATGATTTCCGCTCCTCACGCGTACGCGGCTCGCTCACGCTTGCACATGACTGAACCACGGGATGCAGCCTTGCTTCCACGCTGACCTGAAGGGACCTCACGCTTATTTTCGGTCACGTGGTGCTTGAAACGTCATCCACAGCTCATTTACATGCGCATCACGCTTAAATTAACAGTTTAGCGTGATATTAAGCATGGGACTTTTCACGGTGACTATTATGGTAGGACGTTGAGCAGCCATAAAGACAAGTAAAGAATACTAAAGGCGCGTTTAAAATAAAACGTGGGCGATTCAGAGCCTTGTGTTCCGTATTATCAAGCCTTCGTCGATCAATTACTCGCCAAAACAAAGTGATCCACAACAAATTATTGCACCACCTTCCTATCTCCTGTTACGGCACACGATGAAAAAACTCACGTTTAACCAAGCAATTGGGAGTGTTCTTTTTGAGCTTGCTCGAGAAAGTGATTTCAGTAAAGAGGTAGACCCTTTAGCAAGCAAACTAAAATATAGTCGATGACCATGCCTTCAATGTTCAATTTAGTCAACCAAAACACGCAGCCGCTACAACCGCTCATGCATTAACTTGTTTTAACTTGCTCAGATATGCCTCTACAAGGGCCAGATTCAAATGCAACAGTACAAAAAAAAAATCTGGCATGGGCAGCTGCTGCCTGACTGCATCGCATGAAATTGATTCCCACACTGTGTACGATCTGCCGGATTTTCATTCATTGTTATGGCTTAGTTAATCCTATTAGTGGCTCTTCCGGCTGAACCTGCACATTGCTTAGTGAGGCATTGGTAGCAGACATGTAGACGGAAAAATTCCAGAGATTTTCGTATCTTTCAGTCGTTTGGTTAAATGATTAAAAGGAAATTTAAGGTTGTTTTTTGTGGCACCTTCTTATGTAGATTAAAATCAAGTCATTCGGAAAGGCCTCAGAATTCTGCAGTACTATAACTAGATCGAGCATGGTGGCTTTTCAGGATGACTAAAGCTAGGTGTGCCCTTAAAGATTTGGCTCCATTGGCGGCGTGGAAACGCGGCTTTACGACATCACTTTGTAACTCTTTTAAGAGTCGTCTACGTTAGGCCACAAACAGAGTTGGATTCTAATGTGTCTCTAAAAATTACACATCATCTCCCCCTACGGGCAACCATGGTGGGATGCGGAAGCATCGCAGGGGGTGCGCATCGAGTTTCCATTTGTCTTATGAGACGGTGGTTGTCGAGGCGTTTGAATTACCGCTTGCCGACGCTGACGCTTACTTTCGGCTTCCCGAGCCTTCCTCTGCTCCGCGGCGGTTGCGCTGCCGCTGCGACTAGCGCCGACGTTGACGTTGTTCATGGCGTTTCGCGCACCGTTGCACAGAGAGGGAATGATGGAAGCACAGCGAACGCGCGCTTTCGCAGCTTCGAGATTCGCTTGCCGACGTTGCCGTTTATGTTCAGCTTCGCGAGTATCCATAGCGCCGTTGCGAAGGAGGGTGCAAGGGGAGCGAGCGCACGCCGCATTATATACGAGTGCACAGCCGTGGCGGAGATAGAGAAACGGGGGAGGAGAAACGAAGCGGAGGCAGCGCTCACGCCACCTCCTCCACCCCACCTCCTCGCGCTCATGCGGGGAGAGGGGGAGAGTTGGCGCATGCGCAGTATGGGTGCGGACGCCGCAGGATGGACACTGCCCCGAGTATAAGATGCTTTCGCATCTAAAAAAAGATCCACGCATCTCCACGAAGTGAATCATGACGAGTGAGCGAAGCTCTGGGTATCGTATGAGTGAGTAACCGTACGTTACCCGAGCGTTGCCCCATATAATGCAAAGTGAGTGATATAAAGTGACATAGAGTTGACGACAAAGCTACGTCCTAAGGTCCATAATGTGTACGTCGAAATCGCCTCCTAGTATAAAGGGTTTGTGCTTGGAGGTGGTTTATTTGTTCTGTCACAATTATGATTGATATTAGTATGTTGTTAAACCTGATGTTTCGTTTTTACACGCTGATGGGTAAGCACGGACACGGACGCCAAACGGATGGACGGACAAGCCTCGGCCTTAAGGTGCTTCGCCCTTAAAAAAGTAAAAGATACCGCTACACAACCATGCTACACACTTGTACATCATAATGAAGGGTGATGAACGGCGCAAGAGCACAAGTTAGTGCCCTTTCTGTCCTGGTCTCTTCTTACGCTCTTGCGCTATTTATCATTCTTCATTAGGGCGTTCCTTAGCTTGACACAACATTTACACGCATTCTATTAGCAATCATTGATGCTTTGCTAACTGCGCGCTAATGTAAGCGAGTGTTGGCTGCACAACGTATAATGATGATGATGATGCAAACTTTATTTGGGTCCAGAGAAGACGCAGGGGATACCCCGCGCTATAAGGGCAACTTTCCTTCATTGAACCTAAACTCAGTGACTGAGTTACCTACCTTTTTTTTAATTTTGTAGACTTACAATTCAGTGTAAACGTCTTTTGAAAGAGTCCCCCGTTCGCCAACTTGTGCTATACTCAAGTGTTGTTGACAGGGCTGGTCGGTAATTCGTACTGAACGTAAACATCGCTAAATAACACGAAGGACAAAAACAGAGACCTTACTAGTGCTGTCCGTGCTTCTTGTTTTTCGCTCTTGTGCTAACTGATTTTGCGCTATTTTCTTCATTACGCTAGAGGCACTACGCTTCTAGTGCCACTTTTCTTGGAGGCGTCGGTACAATATTTCTACGAGAGGAATGCGAATGACGCCTTTCTCTAAATAAATGTGTTTAAGCAGATGTTAGTGCCTATGTGTGACGCCGGTCACTTCTCCTTTCTTACGTGATGGTTGTGGTAAAGTTGTCAGCAATCACAAAACTTCAGAAATAAACACGTGCGCGAACTTTCGCATACTAAGTGTCCGTACTACAATGCAAATGTTGTCGCACCAGGAGAGTTCACACAGCATGAATGTTCACACATACAAAATCAGTCAGTCAGTAAGTCAACAAACTTATTGAGGTCCTATGGAACTACAGTAAAATACCGCTTGAACGAACTTCAGTTAAACAAACTACTCAGATGTACGAACTTTTTTTTAAATCCCCCGCCGAAGTGCCATTGGGCCCAATGCTAACGCATTTCAGTTTAACGAAATTAGAGCAGAGCGCATTTCAGTTCTACGAACATATTTTGTGGCACCATCCAATGCCTCTCACGTCATATTGATCAGAAATTGTCTGAATGACTGGGTACAGGCAGCGCTTTGCGTTTTGAGAACTGTGTCACCTGTGACTCTCGCGTTGAGACATGCGCCACTCTATCTGCAGGAGCGATTGTAGGGAGCGACGTACCTCAGGAAGAAGGGGAGGAGGAAGACGTAACCCTTGTAGAGGAAGCACCAAGAATTTCATCTAAAGAAGCACTGATGGTCTTCGAAAGAGTGAAATCCTTCGCTGCCCAGCGGAATGTTGTGCCGGAGAAGGTTTATGAGAGCTTGGACAGAGTAACTCAATTCATGACCACTGCAGTCCTACATGCACAAGTGCTGCAAAGGATTTCTGCGCTCTTCAAAACGCGCTAAATAAGCAGAAATTCACGTTCAAGTCAGCAGCATTGCAAATAAAAGGGTTCAAATTTCATTTCAACAACAGATGTTTTCTTTAGCGCCTGACAACAAGTTCCAACATACGCGTAGCTATTTCAGTTCAGCGAAGTTTCACTTTAATGAAGTTTTTCCTGGGGTCTCTTGAAGTTCGTTCATGTGGAGTTTTACTTTACTAAGTTGTAGTTGCGGACCGCGCCCACGTTGAGGCCGGAAGACCATGGTCCCCCGCCCGTTCGCGGGCCCTTTGGACAGCCCTTAGTTGGTCCTGGGGGTCACTACATTTACGGGCTTCCTCCCAGTCCTCATGTTTAATAAATGAGGCATTTCGTAACGCAGAGCATATCCAGTGCATATGCGCTAACGAGTACCTATTGCTCTTCATAGTACTCGGGCAGTCTGGCTCGGTGTCCGGAGCAAAGCGGCTAAACATTCCTCTCGACGGAAATGATCCCTTTTGTAACATTCTCAGTGTGGGAGATTGAGGTGTAGTGAGCTTTGGGTGTGGGAGCGGGAATTTCTTGTGCACAAGTTGACAGTGTTTGACTGTTTCATGAAAGGACAGTAATGGGTCAGAGTTATGCTCACAAGCCGGACTATCTAGCGCAAGGGTCAGCAACCTACGGCCCGCGGGCCGTATGCGGCCCCCAGCACGACGTCAGAACCCCCCTCGCCTCCCTTGTCACTTGCTATCTGAAGGCCGACATGGAGGTTTTGACATCGAATGGGGTTTGACAGGAACAAAAAAAATTGGCCGCGTATCTGCGTGCTTCGCTGCAAATGTCCTCTAAAGACGATAGAAGAAGCGCTGCGTGAGATATGGGCGCCATCTGGCAATACGTCGGGAAACATGAGTGCTGTGTTGCGGGCTGGTAGTCCCGGCGCAGCAGCAGGCGAAGACCGGCGGTGACCAACGCGACCGGCGGGGACGCCAGCCAGCCCGAGCACGCGGTTTGGCGCGAAGCGCTGAAGCAGAAGAAGCGTCCTCACTGAACGAGTACTCTCCACACACTCTTTTATTTACACGTCGCCAGGGTAAAACAGGAATGCCAGAGCGGCGCCCCATGGCATTCGTACAGTGCAATACAGAACCGAAACCGAAACACAACAATGAGCTCGTGCAAGGGCACGGAGGAAGGCAAGTTTCAGCGCAGTCGCATTTTCAGCGCAGCTTAAGAAACTAGGGTCTTTAGAATTACGTATGTATGCATTTTCTATTAAAGGAACACACCACCTAATACTTACCTAGTGATGTTGCGCCTCAGATATGCGTAATGTTTGCTTTTTGATCGACAATGTACACAAGTATGAACCTAGTCAGCCGTTCAAGATGGCTGGCCTTTGGGCAAGTGGTTCAACTTTGGCCGAGTGGCTGAATCGAGTGACGTGCCCGCAAACAGAAAGACAGACCAAAATTTATCCGTTTAAGTATCCCAAGAAAGACTATCGTCTTTAAAAAAGGATCCCTTGCTGTTGGCATTACAACCTATGCTTGCAAATTTCCTATGTTTGTAAACCCTTCCAGTTTTGTACATTATTGTCAATTCGCCGAATTTTTCTCTTTACCTGCGAAGACCCCTCTCCACCCCCTGATTTGGCGCCCGGCCCCCGCCATGTCGGCTTCATGCAACTCGGCCCTCCTGCTCAAAAGGTTGCCGACCCCTGGTCTAGCGTATCAGGGCCATCGCGGTATATTAGACCTCGCGCTTGATCATGAACTAGCTCATTCGGCTTGGGTTTGCTGCGATGTACGTACATTGGTTCCTATGTACGCCCGGAACCACGCGATAGTGTGAAAAGCATCAGGCAGTCGTCGCTTAATTATAGCCGCCGCCTCTTTCGAGAATAGACCAGATAGAAAGGCTCGTATGGCTGATCTCGAGTCAGCGTATATGTAAGACCACGAGGGGTCGTTCATAGCTAGAGCGATGGCAGCCCGTTCAGCCACCGCTACCTTGATGTGTCTTCCCAAAGCTGCATTGAGGATTTTCCCGAGAGGATCAGCTACAGTCCGCACGTAAGAGAATAGTCTACCGGGATGTTCACACAGCAGACACTGGGAAATTGCATGCACACTGTCGCACGTTAAATACAAGTCAAGTTAGCAAAAACGAATGCTACATAAACACGAACATACAACAAACTTGTAAAGCACACCTGTTAATAACAACAATGCGAGCAATAAAGTTCATCCGATTTATTATCCTTGCTGTACGTCTAATTCCTTCATTCATTGTACTAGCAGCATGGGCAGCGGTATTTTGATTTTTTTTTCCTAGCCATGGGCCCAAGCTTTTACTAATGATAGTGGCCGTATATCCAAGCCACGTATTTCTTCGAAAATTCCTTACAGGGAGCACCATGATTTTGTAGCGTTAGCTACTCTTGCCGAGGTCGAGCAGTTTCGCGTAGCTTATCGAGAGACGTGCTGCGCATGCGCGAGGAGCAGTGATGTCACAGCGCACAGCTGGCGCCGCTGTCCCTCCGGAGCGCGGGCCTCGCGGGTCTGCGCATTCCAGAGGAGTGACGTCATAGCCGCGGCAGACGCACTGGCGCCGGTGCGTGCCCAGCTGTGCGCCTCCCAAGTCTGGCGATGCGCCGCGCGTTGGGGCCATAGAGACGGCAGCGTGTTACTGCACTGACCAACGAGCCGTTTTGTGGCAATAGAGAAATGACGTTGAGCAAAATATATATTATATATATATATATATATATATATATATACAAGGGTTAGTCAAAAAGTAAGGGCCACTTGGTCCTAAAAAAACAAATATTCGCTAGTAAGTTTTTATTGGCTGGTTTAGTTTAGCACAAGACTACTTCACTGTTCTACATTATCAACGTTAAATTCTAAACACTTTTCGTACCTCTGGACCAGTTTCTTTAGTCTTTCTGCATAGAAGTTCGCCGCCTGGAAATTCTTTCCTGTTTGAGTTGGTCGGTAAGCATTCTTAGTACCCACCTTGCACACACTGTGATATCTGGGCTTTTCATTTACAATCGTGCAAATTGTAGTGCGGCTGACATGACGAAATGCATCCTTCAGTTACAATCATGCAAATTGTAGTGCGGCTGACAAGAGGTAATGCATCCGACAAATCACTAACTGTCAACCGTCGATCTAATCGCAATGCCCGGTCCACTTGTTGAACAGTTTCATTGATCTGGATTCTGGCCCTTCCACACCGTTCTTAGTCGTGCACATTTGTGCGGCCATTTGCGAAGTCTCGAAACAATTTTATTATCTTTCCTTGACTCATCACTTCATGTCTATAAACTAGGCACAATTTCGCATACATTTGAGAAGCTGATGATCCTTTTGCCAGCTAAAATTGCATTACAGCTCGCACCTCACACCAGGCGCTAGCAACGATTTTCGCAGATATTCTAGTTTGCATTCCACGACAAGCAAACGACTACTGAGTCAGAACAATAACTTGAGTACCTTCGCGAAGAATTAGCAGATGACGCTGCACAATTAAATCTTCATTCTAATGTCACTGACAACCTCAGTAGTTATCGAATGAACGAAAAACAGTTACTTTGTATACACGTGCGGTGGCCGAACTGTATCTTACGTGTGTCGAAGTAACAGGGGCAGACTACTTAAGCCTAAAATGTTCTGCGTCGTCATACGGTTCAGATGTCGTATACGTGTGCAATAAGTGCTGCGCCATTACCATAGTACAGCTGTTAAACAGGCGTGTTGGAGCAAGCTTAAAGGGGTCCTGCAACACTTTTTGAGGATGGTCAGAAAACGCTTCCGATCGGTGGTCGAGGCCCCCAAGAACACGCGAGCCAAACATTATAGCGCAGCACGCGGCCTGGAATTTACAATGAATTCTCGAAGTCAGCTAAAAATCTCTCCCTTTTCTCTTTACAAATCATGCCATATACCCACATTTCTGCGCAATATGCCCAAAGTCACCGCCAATGGCTGATTTGATCACTTTGAGCTGAATAGTTACAGTGGTGGCCGCGGGATGCCACCACGTGCGCGCACGCGCGCTTGCGATCACACTGAAAATCATCCGCGCGTTCGAAGAAATAAAAAGAAAGGAAATTGCACAAGGTCATGACGCGGCGACGAAGGGACGCACCTTCTTGCCCCCTTGTCATTCCCCTCCCTGCGTAGCTTTTAGTGCGCTCGCTTGTACGAGAGGAGAGAGAAAGCGCTTGAAGCGTGAAACAAATCCCTTTAACTCCGCTCGTACTTGACGGATTCTAACATTTTTCCCGGCATGTGATTCGAGAAGCGTCATGCGCTAATAGTGACACCGTTCCATTATAACTCATGTATTGCAGGGCCCCTTCAAAGAAAGAATTGTGGCGCCAACCGAGAACGAATCGTGAAAAAAAACACGAAAGACACGATAGCGCGCCCTCACCGGAGTTAGTGTTCATGGCAGCACTGCAGCCTACATTAACCACACTAGTAAAAAATATCCATCATTTAGCCGACACAATCAAGCCGATAAAAGTCATCAATTAGTAAACATTAGAGGGCATCAGCAATCATTTATGCTTCGCTATCGCTTGTATGTCACGGTTACTTGTAGCGGCAATTGTACAGCCCTGATTTCCTTGCGCAGTAAAGCCGCTTTGTCACATAATACCCGACGTAAGAACCCATGCATGCCTATTACAGTAGAGCGATTACCATGCGGACGCACGGCGTTGTTGTTTTTTGTCTGGGAGGGGGAGGGGTGACGTGAAGCAGGCTTAATGTTGACGCATAAAAAGAAATCATGAACCGAGTACAGCGGAAAAAGAATATTCGTAGTGCCCTAACATTCGCATGTGGACGGAGAAGCAGCGAAACTGTATTCGCGTTTTTGCTGTGGATGCCTCTCCGCTTGCTCCTCGGCGTGAGCACGCTGTGCTGTCTCGCCATCTCCGGTTTGCCGCAGTGCTCTACGTCATGCTGCACAATGACAGTAAAGCGCTTAAAGGACTGGGACAAAGGAAGAATACAACACGAGCTCCTGTGTCCCTGTCCTTCAAGAGCTTCAATGCTATGATGTCGCACCAACAAGGCCGAACACCAGCATTGGTCATACTGCAGTTGCGCCGCCACACTGCGCCAATTCGCCGCCACTCTTTCCCCCTCCTCCTCTACCAGTCTCCATTCCTGTAGACGTGAAGGCCGATACGGATACGAGCCGCCCAGGCTACCAGCCTCCCTACTTGGGAACGCCCATAGAATGGAGGCACAGAGCTTCGCTGCAGAATTCCCGCAGAAAGTCGTCTCCGTGATGCATAGGCGGATAGTTTTACTGCAAGTGGCGGCCTTCCCTAGAACGCTCTTTTCACTTCACTTTATTAGGATCGAAGCTCCTTAGGCCCGCACCCCGCCGTCGCCGTCGAAGATCCCTGCGCCGGCGCAAAAAAAAAAAAAAAACGCACGCGGCGTTCGGCGCGCGTTGCACAAAAAACAAGGCGCGCAGCGCAATAAACAATTTCAAGAGAGAGAGAAAGGTTAAGTGAAATGCAGGGAGGTTAACCAGAAGTTTTTCGGTTTGCTACCCTGCACTGGGGAAGGGGTAAGGGGGATAGAAAGGTAAGGAAGGAAAAAAGAGTAGCAAGAAAATAAAGTAAAAACGCGCACACATTCAAACACGGGACCATCACAGTCGTTTAGCGAAGTCGGTTGAGCGGAGAAACTTCAGCAGCGCCTTCGTCGCTTTCTGGTTGGAAGCTAGAACGTTCCGGCACTCCAAAATATATTGTTCAGAAAGCGGCTGGCCATCGAGGCGTGCTAGCGTTGCTGAGAGCTGCTGTCTTAGGGAGCTATAAGTGAGGACAATGACACAGGACGTGCGCAATGGTTTCCTCGCTGCCACAGTGAGCACAGGCAGCACTGTCTGCCATTCCGATTCGGTAAGTAAAGCTGTTCGTGAAAGACACTCCAAGCCACAGGCGGCAGAGGACTGTTGTTTCGGATCGAGATAGTCCGGACGGAATTTGAAGTTGAAGTAACGGATTCAGACGGTGAAGGCGGGTATGCAGAAAACCGGACGTATTCCACATTGAATGCGTTAGATCGCGTGCGAGCGAGCAAATCTTTGATGCTGCATCGGTTCGTGGTAATGGAGTGACTTCCTGCACGCCACCTTCATGAACATTCTTTGAAGAATTATCGGCATGTTCGTTGCCGTCGCTGCCACAGGGGCCTAGAAGCCACTGAAAAGTTATGTCATGACTTTTGTCTTTTAATTGCTGATAGGTTTGTCTTATTTACAAGACTAGTTGGTCTTGTGCACCACGACGTAAAGCTGACGACTGACACTGCAGGGCCGACTTCAAGTCTGTAAATATGCCCCATTTCAGTGGCGACTTTAGTTGAATCTTTCGAAGTGCACTCTGCGGAGTGCCGCAAGCTCCACAGCAGTTGACGTAGTCCTATGAGACGCTCTAAAATTATAGATTTCGGCTTTTGCAGGGAAGTTAACAGCTCCTGCAGATCCCCTAACATTTGTAGAGCCATCCGTGTAAAGTTTAACGTGGTCTGCGTATTCCTCGTGTAGCATCAGCAGAGACAGCTGCTTTAAAACTGGCGATGAGAGCTCCACCTTCTTCCGAATCCCTGGCACTGTCAAAAGAAGTTTAGGCTGTTCCAGGCACCAAGGAGGTGTCATGATTCTTTCAGGAGGTGTGTAGCCTGTTGGAAGGCACTCTCGGAAAGTCGAAATCCTCTTGCAAAAGGAGGCACCGGGCCGGTCTTCTGGAAGTGATGCTAGGTGGTGGACAGCAGGGCTTAAGGTCTCCCTTCACTGGTGGGGGGGCCCTCACAAAGCGGCAATATATATGTATATATATAATCTCAAAGAAAAGATCGCCTAGCAGCGATCTTTTCGCCGCTAAACTGATGCTGCTGTGGCCTCAGCGGCTCTGCTACGCGCAGATCGTGTGTTGTTGGAACGCGGTGCGAGCTGGCATACCGAAGAATAAACGCAGGGTTTCTCGATATATCCGTCAAGATCTACTTTCGCGGTCGTATTATCCAGTTTTGGGCAAAAATGTGATGGTAATAAACGCATGAAAATGCATTATTTTCGAGGGACGTTGGCGGCGAATAAAAACAAAAACGTATTAGGCTGAAAAACGTATTATGCAGAATCGTATCAACGAGATTTCACTCTATATATGTGCTATTGGCGGCGAGATCGACCTATAGGTGGCAGCAGCGTCGCCGCGTTAGTGTGGAGAGGCGGTCGGAGGCGCGTATACAAATGCACACAGCGGCGCTTCGTTGTGAGCAGTTTGAGCCGATTGTCGGCGAATAAAATGCGGTGATTGCTGCTTACTGGTAATATGTACAGGGGTAGTCAAAAAAAGTTCCCAGGCCGCAACGCCCGGCTGAGGAACAGCAGCTCGCTGCTATCGGGGCGCTCTCATCGCAATCACGCCTCGGCGCACGCTGGCGTCGAGCGTGTGCGTGAAGGGGGGGGGGGGGGGGGGGGCACCTCTCTCCATTTCTTGCTCTCTTTGATAAGAAAGCGACGTATAAACTTGGTGCGTCATGTTCCCTCACTGTCCGCTCGTCGATGTTTTACTACTGTGCAGCGCGTAGCGAGGCGGCAGTCTTCCGGAAAACTTATGCATCATGATTGCGGCCACATTTAGCTAGGCACCATATACATTACCGTGGTTTTCGGCTTCCTGGAAAACAATATCGTGCGTTTAACTTTCCATTGGCACTGCGGTGGTTCTATCAGCTGTCTTCGCAGGCCATTTCGCTGCATAGGAGCTTGGTCGGAGCCCGAAAGGTATTCAGAAGAACTTGTGTTGGGGCTAGTTGGAACATCTTAGTGGAATAAGCAGCGCTGCACAGTAGTAGTTTATACCTAGGTTCCTTATGAAGGAGAGCAACAAAGAGAGAGGGATACACCACCCCCTCCACTTCCATGCACACGCTGGACGCCAGCGTGCGCCAAGGCGTGATTGCGATGGCAGCGCACCGATAGTAGCGAGCCGCTGCTCCGCGGCCGGGCGTTGCGGCCTGGGAACTTTTAACTACCCCTGTACACTCCTCATTGTTGAATTGATGCACGAAGATCATCCAACGTTCCTATTACTAGTGAGAGAAGCACAATCTGCAGATGAAAGGGATGCTCGCCCTGGATGACAGTCTGCGCTTACGCACTATATATATATATATATATATTGTTGTTTTCTCTGTACGTGTTTAGCTTGTGTTCTGTGTACTACGCACTGCTATAGCACGACTGAACTACTTAAGTGTTTACTTCTTGTTCATTTGTATACCCATATTCCTGTGAGTTCAATAGCACTGTTCACGCGAATACGCATACGCAGGTAAGAGTTTAGCAGATAGCTTTCATCGATTGATTACGTGCACGACAATGATGCAACAAAGGTCCGGTTAGTTTGTGGATTAAGTGTCTTTTTTTTTAAATAATATTGTCTGCTGCCTTCCATCAATTTATAGCAACTCCACACAAACGCTCAAGATAATGTGAAAAAAACGTATGAGGCTTTGCGTGAAATTACACGACATAAATGTAAGGCACGCCGTCGGGCTAAGAACACGGGTGGGTCTGCATAAATTTCGCCCCAAGTTCAAATTGCGCGCGGCAACACCGTTTTATCACTGCCGTATCATTCCATTGTCTGTTTTTTTTTTTGAGGGACAGTCTCAGACTTAACTCGATAGAAATATTTCGCTGTAGCGGGACCACGACCATAAAATAAAAGGACATCTTAAGCGAAACTAAAGCTAATCATGAACTACAGTGCCGCAGTTATACACCTAACAACAACGCAAAAGTGCATGAGCCTCGTTTTTGTTTACCACCGAGTCGCTAAAACGCTGCATTCACACACAATTTAATGTTCCTCATGTTTGGGACTATGCCAAGCCCACTTTACGATGTGCTTGAACCAGAAAGCGGCATCAGCACTGAAATGATTCTGGCGAACGAAGGGTACAACGCCAATACACAGCCCTCTCGAAAGTCGCACTCACAGATCTTATTACAATGCGCCTGCAGCCGAGCAAGCCAATTTGCTTCTGTACACAATGTTAGGTATACGTATGAGCAGTTAAAATCGCGCTAACATAACAGAACAAACCGCCCTTTGAGAATGTGCAGGACGTACGCGCACATGCAAACACGACGTGGCTAGCAGACGACGCAGGGAGCAATCCACACTAGGCGCGCTTCAGCCAGTAGCCGCCAGGCGGCGACTCCGCTCGATCTCGCGGCCATTAGATTAAGCGTTAGGAGAGGCGTTTGCGACGATCACAGTGCAGTGAAGCCAACTGTGTCTAGAACTGAACAAATATGAATGCTATACAAATACATATATTATTCCGAATGTATTTCGGGCATTCATATTCAACGTGTCAATCCAATCAAGCATTAAATGAAATTATTTTGGGAACGATTTCTCAAAAATAAATCGGGATGTAAAGGCTTAAAGATATGTGAGCTCAAAATAAGTAACATTAGGTTGACTCACTGCATTCAGAACCTCAGGCACGACAATGCTATATTTTATTTTCACTACCACTTGCCTAATAAAGTAGGCAAAATACATGCGTCTTTGAAATTACAGCAGACTTGTGATGCACAACTAAATGAATGAAAATGAGTGGCAAGCTAAACAGACCAAGGTGAACCATTACTGATTCACGAGCAGGTAGCTTCACACTTAGGTGCCTCGTGAAACAGTATGCTGTGCCAAGACGCTCTGTCGAACAGGGTGCTGACCCGTGGTTTCAGGAGGCGTTGCCCGTGGTGTTCAGTGTCTCAGTGAATTGCATTAAGCAGTACAATGATGCCTGTTTTCTTCTGTTCTGCTGACACCCCGCCAACCAAACATTCGCGATTAAATCATTATTCGGAAAATTGCAGAGTATAATTTCCCCGCACAAAGCACTAATGCCAAAAAATTCAACTCCAGCACTTGTCAAATGGGTTCCGCAGTTCCACCATTGGACTGCCGAGGGGGGGGGGGGGGGAGCCTCCTTAAAAAATGGAGGGAGGGCCGGGCTCCCCTGCCCCTCCCCCCCCCCCCTGACTTTAAGCCCTGGTGGGCAGGGGTGCGAGCAAGGTGTCTAATGCACCTCCAAGGTTATGTGAATGCTAGCAGGGTGATGCTTTGCAATGGTCTCCGCTGTTGATGCGCAGCGTGGCAGTCCGAGATAAACTCTGAGTGCCTGACCCTGAGTATTTTTTTATTGTACGTATGTTGCTTTTACAAGTGTTCGTCAGCACCGGTAAACTGTACCGCATATACCCAAGAAATAGAGTCCGCCAGGTGTAACACGGCCTCAGGTGCGTGGAAAGCTCGAAAAAGCCGCGATTTCAATATCGGCGTACCTTAGTGAACAAGGCCTCGAGATTTCAACTGAGAAATCTGCGTTTGTCGCATTTACGCGGAAGACAATGACAGTATATGCCGTATCAATCAATGGGCAAAGTGTTTTTACGCCAGGACTCACAGATTCTTGAGCGTCATCATCGATACAGACCTTTGCTGGAGTCCCCATGTGGCTGGTCTTAAGAAGCGCCTGACAGCCATCTCACCTTCACAGGATAGCGCGCACTTACTACGGGGACAAAGGGAGAAGACCACGACAACACAGGCTCTATTTCGTGTTCTTCTCCCTTTGTCCCCGTAGTAAGTGCGCGCTGTCCTGTGAAGATGAATATCTACCAGCTCGCCCAGTTTCCTGCTTTGTTGTGAGCCATCTCACATCTTTTTCAAGTTCATCGGAGGGAAAACGAAGAGTGCATCGGTGCACGCTATGTTGCAATTATATCGGAACAGTTTCGAAACGTACATAGTCGTTTCCGTCCCATTTCTAAGGAGCTTCACTCATCGGTTGTATTCGTACGCGGAACAACTGCTGATTTTAATCACAGGATCCAAGGAACGTGAGCTTGTGCATATATATATATATATATATATATATATATATATATATATATATATATATATATATATATATATATTATATATATATATATATGCATAAGCTCACACACACACACGTATGTATGTATGTATGTATGTATGTATGTATGTATATATATGTGTGTGTGTGTGTGTGTGTGTGTGTGTGTGTGTGTGTGTGTGTGTGTGTGTGTGTGTGTGTGTGTGTGTGTGTGTGTGTGTGTGTGTGTGTGTTGTGTGTGTGTGTCTTGTTCTCACGATAGCGCAAAAAACCACAGGGTGGGAATAATTTAATACCAGCCATACCAGCCAGCCCATCAATCTGTCCATTTGAACTTCATTCCTTACCCGCAAGGGTGGTGTTGTTCCTGCGGTGGTCGGCAGCTGATTCGAAGGTCACAGGTTCGAATACACGTGCGCCCTGCCGCATGACCATGGCACTCGGTACACAACACATGTGGCGCACTCAATGAAGGGCTTGGCGTGTTTCTTCGACCAGGTTGCTCTGCCTCTTCCCTTTGCGTTAACACGGCGACACATGAGACCCAGATACAAAAGCGCTGAAAACACGACACGGACGCCAGCACGTCCAGTTGCCTTTTTGACCCGATGCGACACTTCATGACACGTTGGGAATGGCTGCTACACTGGGGTTCGGCTGCCTTTCTTCTTCAGTACGACGCTATAGTTTTTCAAGACAAATAGAGATGCTGTATGCTGCTCGTGTCGTTCGTTGAAGTGCTGCTGACGGAGGTGCAAGCGCGTTGTACGGAAGGAGAAGGAGAGCCGAACCGCAATATAGGAGTTATTCCACATACAAGGGGTGTCACGTCAGGTCAAAAAGGCGGCTGGACGTGCTGGCGTCCGTGTCGTGTTTTCAGCGCCCTTGAAGCTGGGTGGCATGCGTCGCCGAGTTAACGCAAAGTGAAGAGGCAGAGCAACCTGTTCGAAGAAACACGCCAAGCCCTTCATCGAGTGCGCCACGTGTGTGTGAAATCCCATGTTAATGCGGCAGGGTCTACGTGAGACAGACCGGGCGGTGCATGAAAGAGAGACTTCGGGAACCCGCCATTTCATGAAAGACTGGTGTGGGATGTAATCTTGTTGCACATTGTGCCAGGCATGGGTGCCCCCCAGCCTCTCTGACGTCACCCTCGTAAAACGCTATCGTCTAAGGCGAGCGGGGGAGATCTTCGAGGCCCTTGCTATCAACCAAAGGGGCGAGCAATGTGTAAGCGTTCCGTCACTTCATCTGTTAGACAAGGAAATCCGCTATTTGACGTCACGCACGTGATTAAAATTGTGACCTAATCTTTTTCATGCTTTCCTGTATTTATATGTACTTGGTTTGTTCAATAAGGTTCAATAAACATGAGCGTTACTCGTCGGGAGGTAGATGTGCCAGTAGGCGTCAACGTGGGTGCATCCACGTGCAACGGTACCATCGCTGCCAAGCACTCGTAGACATTGTGTAACCTGTAATACGTCGATATACAATAAACAGTAAACTACTCCTCTGAAGACACGGCTCACTTTCGTGTTATGCCGATTTCTATGACGGAGGGATCGAACAATTTTTATTTTTTCGTTTGATGAGGCATTTATGGCTTTCGCCTTAATAGGGGTTGTATATTTGAGAATACCTTGCACTCAACTACAGTTGACCTGCACGCCGCTCGATACCGCAGTAGCCGTACTGGTGCCAATGAAGCCAAACGTATGAGGGCATACATAGCTTGTCATCGCGAAAAGCCTCCGTGCTCTGTCTGGTTATTGTGCAGAGTGATGTAGCTTATCCAAATAGGTTTACTCCTAACCTACACAATAAAAAGTACTGCAACAAACTAAATTAGGTTTCCATTTAGTCCTTTAACCAAACAAATGCAAGATTATCAAAATCCCTGGAATGGCGGCGTTTAAATATCTGCTACAAATTCCCCACCAAACAAGGGGCATATTCAGCGAAAAGAGAAGTTATCAAGTGAATGAAGAACAGTTATGTATTTATCATTCTATAACACCGACGCGGAAACCGTGTGTTTAAGGTAAATATTTAAAATTTAGCAAACGACCCTTACTTTTTGAATAACCCTCGTACGTGTGTCACATAATGCGTACACCATGCGTGCGTCATTGAAGCAGCAGTAAGCATGATAATCAAGCTAATCCTAGACAACCACGAGAGCTAAGAATAATCAGCTGAACCTTAGCTCACGCTATGTATATCCTGGCACAGCCGAGCTAAGCCACTACAATTTTTAAAAGTGCGGTGCCCTACCTATCCCCTGAACTTTCTGTTGTTCTAACCCCAATTTAATGTTATAAATTTTGCAGAAAGAATGTCATGCTAATTTTAGGTTGACTGTTTGCCATAATGTTGTAACCGATGGTAGCATGAGCTTTTCTTAACCATATTTCCCAGGTTATAACCACGGAGCCTAGAGAGTTAGGCTTCTTTATAATTATACTTTATTGTATCAATGATGTCTTTCTTTTTAATCTTATATTTTTTTATATTGATTACCACCCAATCCAAGGACTACTTCTTGATATAGATTTTGCCACGTCCTGCGGGAATCGCTCGAAGCAGCAAATAAAAGAAAAACAGATAAAACTGGGCAAAACGTGAAGTCTGACGTCGTAAGTCATACAGCGAGAGATGTGTAATGAGACGGAAATATCCCAACGCTTCTCTTGATTTTGCTATTTTCGAACTTTATGAATCTTCATTCAGCATTCTTGCGCGACTCTTACCAGTATTGCACATTTCTTTTTTTCATGGAGCTTTTGGTTAGCAAAGACCGGCAAGACCTACGTATTCGATTCACCTCTGTCAAGGGTGGCCTACTTCTCGGGATTCACGAGAATCGCTGATCTCATGAAATCAGACTAGTACATAATAGAACGTAAATTTTATATCGCTTTATAGGTATTCTCGAAAACCGAGTTTTGATATATATCACCGTCCTTAGGTCCGCGAGATAAAACAGAAATTGGCTATCTTAGTTTCCACGATTCAGGTTTTGATTTATACGCCAGACTAAAGATGAAGACCTCACTAAAGAAAGAAGATTCTCTCCAGCCAGCGTTTGATCGCGAATGCACTTTAGATAACTCACAGCCTGTCATTACTCTTGTGCAGGGACGGCCCGTTGTGACCACTGAAAGCTTTTTCTTTTTTTTTTTTTTTGGGGGGGGGGGGGGGGGGGGGGTTGTGATTTCATTTTTTCTCTCTCCGTTTTCTCGTCACTACAAAAGTTGATGACGCACGAGGTTCTGGCTCTCCATGCGGAAAATATCATTAAGTCTTCTGGGATCTTTCCGGACTTCCTGTTTCACAAAAAAGAGGACAAGCTTGCACAACTGTTCTCGTTCTTGGTAAACAACTCTCTTAACAGTAGCGTTGCTTCGTCAACAAGCCTCTCGCCGTAGCCGTCACGCCCAGCGCGGTAAACAAACAAAGACGTCGACATGGCTTCTAGTCTGACAGCGAAACGCATTTTTCTTTTCTTTTTTTTTTAGGATTCGTATATGACAGCTATCTGTGCTTTATCTTAACACTTCTCTGCCCCTCGTAGTTACGAGAAGCATGCACTGGCCTGCCATATGAGGCAATTTCTTGTTCGTTTGTAATGAACACTCTATACAATGTTGAACACTCGCCGGCCACCGTAGCTCATGCTAAAACTACACTAACATGTGTCCGTGAAACTCGGTAACAGGAACTCGGTTTAAGAATCAGCCGGATTTTTTCTTGGAAAACAAGAATATTATTTTTTTTAGGAAAACAGCACCAGGGAATTTGAACACTCACAATGACTCGCAGCGTCGTAGCATGCGTAAGTTACTATGGGGTCGAGATAGGTCCGCATCGTTTCCGGTCCACAAAAAAAAAGTATTCGCAGACAACACAGTCCTTGGATTCAGTTTGAATGAATGCAACGTGACTGTTAAAACAGTGGACAACCAACATCACTAGACACTAGCCAACATCACGCCAGCACTAACCCAGACTAGGCATTGCTCAACGATTGCTCATTTCGTGCAAATAAATGACGAGATTTTCTGTTAGACTCCACCGCCTTCTCAATCGGCTTATATTTTCGGCCAGAGATCGTACCCGGGACACTATTTTGGACAATATTGTAAAAATTCCGCAACGGTGGCCTGTTAAGCCAATCGGAGAGCCCGCAGCAGTCCTCTGGACCAATCAGAGTCGACAAGATGACGAATATGACAAAATGGCGGAATTCGAATCTCAGATTAGCACTCATGATTACAGCATGCGTGCGGAACAAGGGAAAACGGACATCGTCCTAAGAAGAAAGAAAAACAAACACCGTTCCTACACTTTAAGAAAAAAAAAAAGGTCCGTTGATTTTTTTTTTTTTTGTGACTTCTGAGTTACCACACATATGCCTTTCTCTCAAGAGACACGTAAACTCTATTTGGCGAACTCTCTTTGGGGTGTAAGTAAAGCTACAGCCTTGTTTGCTTGGTTCTTACGTTCTTTATTTTAAGTAAGCACGCGAAGGACCAAACAGAATACTCGATAGCCTAAACGGACGGCTCTGGAAGCGGCGTAACGTCGTCTCCTTTATCACGTACTGACCTAGAACCGCCCACTTGACGACATGTCGGACGAAGATGCCACGTGCAGAAGACAGAGGGTGGGCAGAACAAAATGAGCCGGAGCACGACCGTAGTAATTCGGCCGGGGGGGGGGGGGGGGTATAAGTGGCGAGCCAACCCGGAGTGGACAGCAAGGATAGATGGTGACAGACTACTATCGCTGTCGACGACAAACGGCTCGGAGGGCGGCACTCGCTAGCCGCGCCGACATCCGCGCCAGATGAGGCTAGAGCGAAGTCGGTGTACCTCGATGTTGTCGCTACTGATCTCCGTTTACTTTTGCGCCACTGTGTCCCATATCTGCAGCTGAACGCTCCCTCCTTTTTTTCGATAATGACACGACGTATCGAGGCTTTGTTCTTCAATGTCGGAAGCTATATCTCTAGTGACTAAACGTGTGCGCAAGTGGCATTTACGTTCGCCGATCTTTTGTCCTTAGTGACTGTACTGATGTCCTTTGTGACTGTACGCTCAACCTCATCGGATTATGGGTGCAACGAGTGCGCAAGTGCAATGCATGAGTCCATCTGTTTAGGAATGCAGAAGCAATCCGCGAACTAATTTGAACACTAGACTGTACGCATGCTCTAACAGTCCGCGTGTGCACCGCTCATTTTTGCTAGTGGGTTCATTCCTAGACTCGAAGACGAAAGCCATCTTCTTCTTCTTCCTCTCAGTCGATATAGTAATCCTGCCCCGCCACCCTCCTAAAGCTTTCTGCGCCGAACGTGGTTTCGAACTGCCTCCAGGATCGGAGGCACCCCACCTGGTTTTGCACTGCCTCCGTGATCGGCACACCTTTGAGCAAGCTACGATGTGATGTGACATTACGTCATAGTGACGTCATAATGACGTCATAAATTTTGTCGATCTGCTCTAAGTGACATTTAATTGATCCCCCACATTTACCACTTGATGCCCGTGGTTCACCAAATATAATAATGGGTCCCACGGGCAGATTTTCTGACTTAAGCTGACGTAAGTAAGACTTAATACCAACTTAAGTTGGTATTAAGTCTTACTTACGTCAGCTTAAGTACTTAGTTCCTGGGAAGTAATGCTCTTTTGGGTGATGCAACGAGGTAGTAACAGTACCATTTCAGTGCTATTCCTTCTCGCGCACGGCGAACGGTTCAAGCGGCGCTGCGCCTATATCAGTTATAATTAGCCTCGAAAACCATGAACGGAAGAGGATAAAGAACAAAGTGAAAGGAAAATATTCTCACGTTAATAAACGGTGTTGCAGTTTAGAACAAAGTGAAAGGAAAATATTCTCACGTTAATAAACGGTGTTGCAGTTTATAAATAAACTGCAACACCGTTTATTAACGTGAGAATATTTTCCTTTCACTTTGTTCTTTATCCTCTTCCGTTCATGGTTTTCGAGGCTAATTATAACTGATATAGGCGCAGCGCCGCTTGAACCGTTCGCCGTGCGCGAGAAGGAATAGCACTGAAATGGTACTGTTACTACCTCGTTGCATCACCCAAAAGAGCATTACTTCCCAGGAACTAAGTACGCTCAAGTATGCGCCCCATATCCGAAAGGGGTCTGTGATGAACAGACCCCAACCGGAAGGGGTCTGTTCATGAATGAATCCGTGCGCTATTCAGCCGTTCGTTTACGTAAGTATAGCTCTTTCGAACCTCGTATTCGCACAAAATACGACTTCGCTTTCGCTAATTATGCAAGGCACTATTCGCTGAACTATACTAAGCTTGAAGACAAGCAGTACGTATAACCTGCCTCTTTGTATTAAGTTATATGAAACTGCCCCACAGCGTGGTGGAAAAGCTGTCGATGATCGAGTCCATTTGCAGTTATACTTGTGCACAGTTGCCTTAGCTAGGCAAGAAATCTATGAAAATAGTGAAAAAGGGGTCGCATGCTCCGTGTCAAAGCCTTTTTGAAATATGGCAAGCTGATCGCTAAAGGGACGCATATTATCTCTTAGTCAAAACTTTACCACGTGCAGAAAAAAAAGTGCTGGTGATGTCGGCGGCTAATTCTCCACTTCAATCATGAAGTGAAACAAAGAAGAAAAAAGTTAGTCAGCATCATAGGGCAGGATGAACCGAGAAACCAGGTGTCTGAATTAGGCAATGAATGTTAAAAAACTATACCGTTTTGATATACGTAACGTGCATCCAACCTCATAAAATTTTTATACTTATTCCCTAAAAAGCCATTGCTTATCTGTCTGTCACGAATATAAAACGACAAGTGTCTCCTTCCTGACAACGCAAATGGAGAAAACGCTTGCACACACAGACACACAAAAAAATAACATAGGAGCCGACAAATTTATCGAAGAGGGATTGGTTTGCAGATGCCTCGTGTCGGCTCTTCCAGACGACGGTCGCGACCGTGCCATTAAGCTGATGGCCGTTATACGGCTTCGTACCGGCTTCCGTTTCTCTGCTGGTTATCGGGAACTGAGCTGCTGCTGGTGCTGCTGCTGTCTTTACGCGTCTTCACCGCCGCAGAACTGGGTGCTGGTATTGGTTTTCGCTTTACGCGTGCTTAAATATCCCTCGCTTTTCCTTTATAGCCGTGTTCAGTTGTGCTTTGTTAGACCTCGCCTGTTGGGAAGGATTTGACGCTGCATTTATTTTGGGCCGTAATGAAGCGAGAGGCACGTTTCAACCGGAACGCGTAAGATAGTGGGGAGCAACCACCGTGTACGTGTGGTCGCTGGATCTCTCCATGGCGCGGTTTAGACTTTTTTTGTTGTTGTTGTTGTTGTTCCTAATCCCTTATCAACTACAGTGCGGTTCCCATCTTGTTCGTATTTGGCTCGTAATACGTTCGGCGCAGTCGGCCACTACCGAGATTAGACGCTTGTCGTCGCTAGCCCTGTTTTATGGCGCTAAATTAGCTTCCCGATATACTCCCCGGGTAGCCCTAAAAGACGGTCCCTGTTGCTGGGCGAGTTGGGGGAGCCATGCTTCGTGGAATATACGTAAGCGTGTAGACTGGTAGGCGCGCACTAGGGGCTTGGAGCGGGCCATTTAGACGGTCCTTGTTGCTGGGAGACTTGAGGGCACTATGATTCGTGGAAGACACCTAAGCGCGGAGACAGGTAGGCGCACGAAGGGATAGCGTTAGGTCCATTTAATTTTACTTTAATTTTACTTACCCGAAACGAAAAGAAGATATCTAATAAATTTGAAATCGCGACGACACTCTTTTTACATGACCGTAATAGAAAAATATTAGAAGAAATGTAGGTTAGACGAACCTACAGGAGTTCCCAAATCCAGTCCTAAATATAGTTGGCAATAAACGGGATCCCGGCGTACAGTCTAGGCCATGCAGAATTGAAGAGAGCACAGAGTGTGAGGAAAGGAAAGGCTGCGCAATATATCGTACGCTCAGTCTCAGAAAGCTGAAGTCATTTTGTGTTTGTGTGTGTGTGATGTGTATATGCGTGTACATTAAAACTTGGAGAGACTCTGACAGCGAGCATATAGTGTGATATCGTTAATTCATACTTTCTTTCTTTCTTTGTTTCTTTTATCATTCGCGCTCTACTTCCCTTGCAAACCATTATATGGTAGTCAATCGGAGATTTCCTCCGATAAGGCCTCCTGTATTTCCTTTTATTTCACTAGTCTTTCATTGCTCGCATATACTGTGTAGGGTTTTGCGGCTGCGGTTAGCCCTGAACCCTTCAGAGATGAGGCCGAGACACAAAGGGGCACATCTTTACTGCATCGAGCCTCGGCCGCAACTGCCCGCTGCCAGCGGCTGCCGCGTGACACAAGCGCACATACAATCGTCTTTGTCTTCTACGCGCTCACAGCCGCCGAGCGCCCCCATAACTGTTAGCACGTCGTGGTTGCGTCTGTCGCTGCAACGATTGGCATACGTTACTATGCAATGATTTACGTCTTTCATCGAAAATTTAGGTGTAAAAAGGCCCTCACTCAAACACTCGTATCCTACGATTGCAACGCAATGGCATCTTAGACGCTGCTACGGAAGATGGCGCTTGATCAGGAGGAATATATGAACTCGGGCGTGATTAAGGCGCATAGAAGGCGGTGTATATTTTATACAAATATTCATTTCGCCAGCGACTGCTTTTAATATGCTAGTGCTCTCTACTCGTGTCGCCCTTCTTCTCTCCGCGCTATGGTAGTTCTTCTCAAGTCATCAACCAACACTCTCAACCAAACGTTTTACTAAGCCACACTTTAAAAAAAAAGAAAGTTTATGTAACGTAAGAATGTCATGACCTGCTTTACGCTTCCGGGACAAAAATACAAGCTTGCGCCAGTTTGTCTGTGTGACGATGTAACGTCATAATAACAGAAATGCTTTGCATACAATACATATGGGAGAAAATAGTGCGCAGGAGCTTTTACGAACGTGCAAGAAGTTCATTTCTCGGTGAGTTGTGCAAACCCTTCAGTAACACGTATACAATGAGCAGACTATATGTGCACCACCTGCACCTCGATGCTCAAGGTACAAATCTGCACATTGAGAGCAACATTACTGCTTTTAAATATGCGCCTATTCACCTTAAGGAAGCAATTCTGCGTCTGTAGCCAACATCTGGCCTTGAGATAAGAGCGCTTGTCGCACTAGAATTCTTGTAGGAGCTACGAATATCTTAAGTAAATATTCAAATTCGGTGTCTCTGAATGCCGTTGATAGGTGTAAAACAATGCCTGATCTGTTATCAGGAGGTTATTAAGCTAAGCTTTTATGAATCACAGATTTTTGTGGCGGCGATATATTTCGTGAAAAACCCGGTGTCGGCAAGTGCACAGAAATGCGGGTGTAGAAAAATTCGGCACTCGGCTGTGCGCCGGTCACATGCGTATTTTTATGTGCCGTTTTCATGCTGTCTATCGCTTCAACGCAAAGTAAGCGGCGAGAGCGCAGCACGTACAAGGGTATGAGCCTTCTGCTGATCTCTATCGAGACAGCGCGTGCGACCGCGCCCTTTACAGCGGAACTGTTAAGCCAGAGCTCTCAAACACGCGGATGCGGCTTCACAGGGGATAAACTTTTATCACTTTGCTAAATGGTATTTGAATTGTTATTTCGCATATTGCAATGGATAACGCTTTGTTCGGGTAAGCTACGGAAAAGGGACTGGTCTCAAGCATTTTTAAATGCGAAGCATTTTTTTAGCAAACCTTTGGCACTTTGAGCGTTTCTATCTATCTATCTATCTATCTATCTATCTATCTATCTATCTATCTATCTATCTATCTATCTATCTATCTATCTATCTATCTATCTATCTATCTATCTATCTATCTATCTATCTATCTATCTATCTATCTATCTATCTACTATCGATCTGTCTGTCTGTCTGTCTGTCTGTCTGTCTGTCTGTCTGTCTGTCTGTCTGTTTGTCTGTCTGTCTAGCCTACGTCTAGGTGCTCTCATGATCGCCTCCTTAACTTGGCGTAGACCAAAATTGGCATGGGAGGGTAAGAAGATTTGACGAATATGACTGTAGGGTCGTGAGATGAATAACGAAAAAATCCTGTCGCGTACGTCGTCAAACCCTTTCCTCCAGACACGTGTGGCACATACCCGTTTACCACGGGCCGCGGTGTACGGGTATGCGCCACAGGTGATGGACAGTTTATATCTACCCAGGAACGGCGAGAACAGACATTGGTAACTTAAATGGGAGAGCGTTAAAAAAAACCGACATCGGCAGCGTTGACCCGATGACGATTATGCCACAGTCACCTTCCCTGCTGCATGGTTCGCATAACATCGATTCTCACGGTACGTGGGATCGGCCGAATTTTTTTCCTGAGCCACCCCATGCGGCAGACCTGGCTAACGCCTACGAGTACGAGGAGAGTTCGCCTCGCAACCGAGTCGCGCCCGCCGAACATTCCTGAACCCTCCGTCTCGACCGCAAGGCCCAACAACGCGCCGCTTGCTTCGAAACCACAAGACGCCGCCATTTCAGCGTCGACTGCAGCGTCGGTCTCTTGCATCGCACTAGCTCACGCTACGCACGTGGGCTCCCACGTGTCTGTCAGCATCCCAAGGGCCCTCCTTGTTCGGGAGCATGAGCCACCTAGCTCGACCCTACCACCCCAGTCAAAGACTTTCGGGTTCACGCCCAAACACCTGTCGCTTTTCATGGGGTCAGCGGCGCTTTGGCGCGAAGACTCGTCCGGAGGGTACGCTTTGGAGAGTCTGATGGCCAAGGCAGACTACGAGGGCGTCGTGCGCATCGACTACAAGGCCCCGGTTCCCCACGGCCTCAGCCACAGCTTGCCAGAGCTGCTCTATTTCCCAGAGCAAGAGGGCGAACGCATGTACTATCCGTCGCGCTGCGCCGTGCACCTCCAGGACTTACTCCAGAAGCAACAGTACGCGGAGCCGTACTACGCGCCCCACATGCTCCGAGCCAAATAATGGCGGTACGGTCTCGAGTTCGTCTTCCGTCAAGCCTAAGCAAGGCAACAATTAGTACGGCGAGCAGCAGGGCTGCTGCGACTCGCACTCAACCGGGTACATGCACCCCATGGCAGCGTAAGACGCCGCCAAATGCCACAACAAGATGGCGCCTTACACCAGAGACCAGCGCTGGACCTACAAGCGCTACGCCGCACATCCCCAGCAGTACGCGGTCCACATGATGAAGCAAACCGGCGGAAACGAGGCCTGTCGAGAAGCGGGAGGAACGGTGGTCGTCAAGTCATCAGAAGACTCCGGCGGCGAAGTCTCCGCCATGGCTCAGAATCAGGCACCCGAAGACGTCAGCGCGATGTCCGTCATCGTTCGCGACGCCCAGACGGACACCAACACTCCGCTGTCGATAACAGTGCACGTGAACGAATCTCCGCTGCCTTTGAAAGCGGTGGAGATGCGTGTCTTTGGCGAGGTCGTTGCACGAGGCAACCAGGATGCTTCGCCATCGTCATCGTCCTCGTCGAGTGAGGAGGAAGAAGAATCGTCGTCGACCTCGGAGTCTTCATCCAGCTCGGATGCACCTTCGAACCAAGCACACGCCAAGGACTACCTGACACCCGAAGTGGTCAAGCAGCAAATGATCGCGCAGTACGTACAGAAGCCTCAGATGCAACGCCAGCAGCTGCTGATGAACATGACTCCCAAGGAGTAAGCGAATTGTCAGGAAACCATACGAATCTACGAAAACTACTACCAGCAAGTTCAGCACCAGCAACATCAACAGCAACTGACGATGCAGCGTCGCCAGCAATTTCAGCAGCAGCAGCATCAGACACAAGAGCAAAGCCTGATCAAGCAACAGTCTCCCCCCCCCCCCCCTCCCCCCGCACTGACTTCCTTCAATGTCTAGGTTGCTTCTAGGTTGCTGCTAGGTTTTAGCTAGGTGATGCTAGGTTGTTTCTACGTTGATTCTCAGCGCAGAGAGGTTTGGCTTAAACCACGGACATTCACAAACACGACATGGTTGTCGAAACTGAAGAGCCAGAAACTCGCGCTGAAACCAAGCGTTCGCACCTCTAGTTGACCTACGGGCACGTCGTCGCTGGCGTAGGCCTTCCATCGCTTCTTGGTCTTCTCGCAGGCGCCGTTGCCTTTCCCTTTCCCTAGTACTCTCTCGTTGTACGTACTCGGGGTCTTCGGCTCATCGCCGTCGCTTCGCAGCCATATGTTGGGTTGTTGCCTTCTTCATTTTTTGTAGACCAGTGATGAGTAGTGGGATTTACCCAATTTCTGTAGCACACACCCGTTTATGATGATGATAGTTTTCTGGATCGACTCACAAGAAACGATTTGCTAAACAGCTTCGCTCTTAAAAAAAGGAAAGAAAAGGAGAAAAGAAAGAGAAAACCGAAGAGAAACAAAGAAGGCTGCCAGCTCCGCACTTCATTCAGTTTTGGCACCTCTTGTGCGAAGCGAAGCTGCCTTAATGTTTTTGTATCAAGGTTCGCACTTCCTGCTCGAAAGGCGCAGCCCCCTTCCCCGCCGGCACCGCTTCAGGCTTCTTCGCTCGACGGAGCCGGCCGACGCGTTTCAGCTCTGCTTGAGGCGCGCGCCCGTCACCAGCCTTCGCACACTTTCACTCGTCCATTAAACACACCACACGATGCGCAGGGTCGTATTATAAATTTTAACTTTATACGGAACATAACGGAGACGGCAAAAATGCGTCTCGAGCGTCTATATAATCGTTATCGCAGTAAAAATAAAGAAGAGGCACAAGGCCCTGAACAGAGCCAGCCGTGTTCTCGAAAATGACCCGTTCGAAGATTTATGACCATTCATTCATTCGTACTTCTTTCGCATTGTAATACCAAACGAATATACCAGTGAAAACGCGACGCTCAAAACCTGATATCTAAAGAGCGCGCAATAACCACTTCTTACGCTCGCCGCTTCCTACAGCCCGACGCTTCGGGGTCACTGTTCCATTGAGGGGCGCCACTTCTGTACTCTCGACTAAGTTAGCAGTCCTACTGTGCATCGAGTGTCTCAAACAAGACACCAAGCGAAGAAGAAAGCATTGACGATTCGCAAGATGGCCAGAGGGAACTCGGGAACGCCATACTCTCAATATGTCAGTGTCCACATTTCCACGCCAAGTGCGAAGGCGCTATTGAGTGTCTTCCACTTTGTTAAGGCAGTAAATCAAAAAGATCCGCTGTGTCGACCGGAAAAGGATGGAAACGTAGTGCATCGATAACGTGCGGCGTCCCCTCGGTGTTTTTTTTTTTCTTTTTAAGTGCACTCATGCATTGAAACAAATAGTGACATCTCTTGGCGGATACAGTGATCGATATTGATGCCGGAAGCAGCAAGAAGTACTGTACGAAAAACAAAGCGCTGTTTAAAGCGTAATTCGGTTTAAAGCGTAATATGTTCTCGCATATAAAAATATCCTTTGGAGCATGTATTGCTTCACGGTTGAAAAGCGCCATTTTTGTTTTTCAACAAACCCACTTCAGAAGCATCGAGAAGCTTGAATTCGTGACAGTAATCCGCGCATAGATACAGTGCGCAAGTTTCGTTTGGCTGCTTTTATTGCATCTAAAACACCTTTTTGTTTTCTATAAGGGAGATAAGCTCGATCGTATTCAAAGCAGCGAGCACGGCATATGCTAAGCCAAAGAGACGGAGACGTATTGACAAGTAGAAATAAACTGAAATGATATTGATGTATATAGTTCCAAAGGCCACCATAATCGAGCCTTCTAGCGAGAACTAAAGTGGGGCATCGCGAGCAAGTTATAGGAATGACAGATCTGAACAGGCTGTCTATATATATACACCCATAGAAAGAGAAATGTCTTGCCCGGTGGTTGCATCGGCAGTTCGCGTATTCTTTCATTTCGTCTGGCGTATCTCCTGTCGGAATCCGGATGAAGAAGGACCATGGTGTCACTTTTATTCTGAGATACGAGCGGTGAAATCTTAAAACCACCCGCTTCAATAGCAGGCTGTCCGGAGTAATGAACACGTCGCGCAAAATGCGTCGTTGCTGGTCCCACGCGATTTCGTGAAAAGTGCCTGCGTCACAGAGTCGCTTCATTCACTTTCACTTTCCAAAGGGAAAGTTCTTAGAGTATGGCTCACCTTGTAGATTCGCGCAAAAGCTTAGAGTAGTAGCAACGTCTTGCAGAGAAATCACGCGAGCCGTAGGTATACAGCCAACGCTGCAAAGCCGCCTGAATCCTGTTGAGCTGGTTCTGTGAACGATAAGGAGCTCGTATAGCGTCTGATCCTGTCTCACGGAGACGAAATGTACTACTCGTTGAGACCGACCAGTAATTCACATGTACTGAACATCATTTTCAGCTTCGTGAAATCCCGGCCACCAGTAGTTTGCGTGAGCGATGTTCTTGTGTGTGCGTGTGTGTGTGTGGTGTGCGTGTGTGTGTGTGCTTACAAAAGAAATAATAGCAACACCTTCCCTCTCATCCCCTTCCCCCCCAAAAAGTGAAAAAAAATGCAGGAGCCCTTGGCCAATCGGAAAAATCGGGGCAAGCGAAGCTTGGTTGGCATTCTTTCTTTCTTTCTGTCGCATTCTACGATGCTCCCTCCTGTTTCCTTCCGTGCCGCGAATTGCACCGTCATCCACACTTTTAGCAGGACTTCAGGTGCTACAGGCAACAACGACGGTCATGCGTTCATATCACGGCAACAATGAAATGTGGAAACGTGAAATAACAAGTCACCTCGATAAGACATCAGATTGCCGCGTCAGAAACGGCTGATGGGCGACAAGTCCACGATAGAAGGACCATCAGTTATGCGAAAACGGCGCATAGAAATATGCATGTGACCAGCGCACCTTCGGGGGTCGCATTTCTTTGCGCTCGAGAACGCCGGTGTTTGTCTTTTTTTTTTCAGTCACACCTAGAACACCACCGACGTTTGTGAGGTAAAGCTTTGCTTTACTAAAGTACGCTCGTTTTTTTCGTTCTTATTCCGACGGAGCGACCGTCATCGTTGGGTCAATGGAGGTCACAGGCGTTGGTCAAAGGTGTGCTGACGCCCGCTCCGTGCATAGGTTGATCTCCTCTCTCTTTGATTATTGCGATAGCAATTATATGGACAGTCTCGGCTGGTTTTTGTCCGTCCCCGCCGCTGCCGTCATGCACCGTATATACCGGGTGTCCCAGCTATCTTTAGCCAAGGGTTAGAAAATACAATATTAGAGGCAGGCGAGTGAAATCAGTTGCAAATTGCTGACAGCCACCTTGCGTGCTACAGACAATTTTTTGTCTTGTAATTAACTAATTTGTTAATTAGGACGATTTAACTAAATTGCTAAATAGTGACTTTAGGCAAGAAATCCTGCTTGCAAAGTTCGAGAGCGTCCTCAAAAACCCCAACTGCATTATTTGCGATAAAGAAAGTGTCACGTATACCATTCTTTCCAAGCTGTAAAGAAAGCCCGCGAAATACAAAAAGAACCACGTGACTAGCGCGCACGCGCGCCGTGAGAATGCTGCCCTCAGCCGAGGTTTGAACGAACGAAATCACCTGCGGCCGGGACTCGCCGGCTCCGTTGCAGCGGTAGGCCTATAAGTGGGCGGTGGTTTCTTGGCCCGTTGCCAGCCAGCTGCGCGCGTGACGGTGCAAGTTGTAGCGAGCGCGGGCCAAGAAACCACCTTTAACTTACCGGCCTACCGCTGCAACGGAGACGCCGAGTCGCGGCCGCAGCTGATTTCGTTCGCTCAAACCACGGCTGAGGGCAGCATCCTCACGGCGCGCGAGCGCGCTAGTCACGTGGTTCTTTTTGTATTTCGCGGGCTTTCTTTGCAGCTTGGAAAAAATGGTATACGTGAGACTTTCTTTATCGCAAATGATGCGATTGGGGTTTCTGAAGACGCTCTCGAACTTTGCGAGCAGCATTTCTTGCCTAAAGTCAATATTTAGCAATTTAGTTAAATCGTCCTAATTAACAAATTAGTTAATTACAAAACAAAAAATTGTCTGTAGTGCGCAAGGTGGCTGTCAGCAATTTTCAAGTCATTTCACTCGCTTGCCTCTAATATTGTATTTTTTAACACTTGGCTAAAGATAGCTGGGACACCCTGTATATATAAACGCCCCAACGAAAAATGATTCAGAAAAATGCTTCCGAAGCGCGGAATCGAACCAGGGACCTCTCGCCCGGCAGCGCGTAGCGCTAGCCACTACGCCACTGAACGCAGACCGCCCACGCCGCTAACGGCGAGCGTTATATACACACCCTTTACCGCTGGCCGCACTAAGACCGCAGGCGCCTATAAGCGTTTCTTCATTACCAGCGAGATGGCGCGAGGAGCGCGCTGGGCGAGGAGCACGTCGATGCTCTTTGCCCGACAGGGCGTGGTCGCCTTCGTGCGCTTATCTCAAGGAAAGAAGGGGGGCGGGCGCGGGGTAGAGCGGGGGGTTGTATGTCTTGTGCTTTCCCCACGATGTCCGCGCTGAAGTCGCAGATCGTACGACAGTCACTTCGTTCGCTCCAGCGGCCGCGTTTGCGAAAGGAGCGCGCAGTTCAAACAGAAATAAGTAACAACTGTGACAGTTAGTTCCCGCTCGTCCAGTGTGTACCTGTTCGTTCGTTTCGTGCGTCCTGCTTTATGTTTCAGCAGTGCGCTTCAAGTATCGAGCTGTGACGCATGATAGTTCACGCTCGTCCTGTGTGCGTTCTTTTCGTGCGTCCCTTGGGCTCGAGCGACGCGTTGACAATTTGGAGCTGCTTTCTGTTCTTCTCGTTACTTTCCAATTTGTTACTATCGCATTCATTGCTACGCCGTTGCGGCGAAACTGTGACTTTTTCTTTCATTCCCTTAATCGTTTCCCTGTGGCGTTGAGCCTTATGAGATAGGGAACAAAGCACTGACTTCTTTTTTCTAGCCATAAGCACGCTAACGGCCATCAACTCGACTCTTCGACTTGACCGTCAACTTTTACGCCTTACTTTGGCACCGTTACAACATTCGGCAGTCCCCTGGCGAGCATTTACATTTAAAAGGTTTGACGCCGTCAAAAAATCTTTTGAGTGCGCTATAACTTAGGAAGTGACCCCCATCATCAATTCGCGAACTTTCTAACGCATCATGTCAAGAGTTGATGCGCTTAGAAGGTGAATGCAGCTGATTACACAGTAGTAAACTCGATGAGACCGATATTCGTCCGACGTTAGCTCAACCGAGAGACTGTGGCGGCTTTGCATTCCCCGACGTTTCTACCACCGCTTCTATCTTGTGCCTACGCACTTTATTGAGAATACTAAGTTGTGACGATACGCCCGCTCAGACCCTGGCCCGTTACCACCTTGGGCCATTCCTGCGTGTTTTAATGCCAGACAGCCTTATCAACCGTGGCCCTCAGTCAACACAACTACCGTCCTTGTATAGAGCCCTTCTTGCATTTCACCGACGCCTAGAGGCTACGTGCCCAGACATAGAGGTCACTGAAGTTAAAATTGTGGTCACAATGGCCGCCCTTCTGCGACTTTTGGTGCCCCAACACCGTCACACTATAATGGACCGCCCATGGAAACGAATAACTACAGCTGCATTGCCAGGTCACCTCCGGGACTTTGTCTGGCGGTTGGGCTGGGGCTTGCTCCCCACCCGAGATCGGTTGCAGCGTTGGCAAGTGGTGCGCGTTTCCACGTGCCCCAACTGCGCGGCGGTGGAGACTAACCGCCATGCGACCCTTGAATGCGCGGTAGCACGCGTATTCTGGCGCACAGTTAATGCAGGATTCCGTGGACAGGGCGTACGACCATTCGTGGCCAATGGCCGATTTCCACGCGGACGCTTCGCAGCGCTTTTAATAGTTACAGGGCTGTTCAGCCTTTGGCGAAACCGATGCGAAGCCGTGGCGGGAAACTGCCGCCGGCGCGCGTTGTGGCCGATACTGGGGCGAATGAGACGCGAGATCCTCGCGTTCCTCTCTGAGGAATTCTTCTTCCTAGTGGAGCACGAGTTTCTGCGGCATTGGTCGGGCCCCTTCGTTGGTGTTGAACACGACAGGGTGCAACTTAGTTTTCGACCGACGTGGTGCTAGACAGCGCCCGTCGAGCAGATGTTTATGCTTTTGTCTGCCCGCGCTCACGATCTGTGTTTCCGGCTTTTTCCCTGTAACCCATTGTGTTTCATAGTATCCATTGTATCATTGTCTCAATTGTCTGTAACACATTTATTTTCCTTTGTACTTCCTGTCACGTCTGTCATGTATATTACAGTAATGATGCGTTCATCACGCGATAGTGATGTTTGATGTGGCACGAAACTGTGGCGATGTGTATGTGACCCTGATTAACGGAATGTCATCGGGTTCTAGTATATGTACATAGTGTAAATAAACTTTTTCTAAACAGTGATGTTGAATTGTTATTGATGTTAACCGTCTGTGATACAACAAATTTTTCTAAACACACGCCTCCACGTCATTTCATGCGTTGGTTTATGTCCACGCTTTAACTGAAAGTTGAGCTAAATGGTCGGAATTCATCGTAAAAAGATCGGCGAGCAGGCACGAAAACATGGATATTGAGCACAATAACGAGAACACGTTATGTACAGGAATAGCTAGCACAACAGCGTGGTTTCACTTTTTTTTTTTTTTTTCAACGCCGGGTGCCTCTCGCCAATTTGTCAAAATAGTACGTTGAGGCTCAGGCTAATCTTACTGGCACTGCATCTTTTGCGAGTTTTGATGCTGTTTGTTTATTACCGCTCAAATCGTCAAACGCGCATGTGTAGTGAGAAAGACGACGGGCAGCACTGTACGCAAGTGCTGTGCAAGGGGTCACCCATCGTAAATAGTATCGTTGTCTGACGATTCGTTCAGCGTACTATAAGTATGCTGAACGAGCCAAGAGACATAGAGTTGCTCAATTTCAGCTGGTAATTTTATTAAGCAGATGGCTAATTCTGTTTCTTGTATGTATTGTTCAACTCTGACTGACAGTGCTGCTTGTTTGCATGTATACTGCTACATTCACGATTGCCAATAAACAATGTAAGCTTACTTGCTTGGCTTGTTTTTTGCCAGTTGAGGGCCCTCGGTCACCTGGCGACATAACGGAAATATTCGTGGTAAATTTAGGCTGCCGTGCGCGCGAATACAACCCCTGGACAGCAGTGAATAAACGCCCAGAACCAGCGGGCGCGCACCGCGACCACCGCTCCCGCCAGCAATGCGGCAGCCATATTGCCCCAGCGCAATGATGATGATAGTTTTTGCAGCGTCATCTCTTGGTCGAATACCTTAGTTCACAACGCCACCGCTACCCTTATTTCCGTTGCACTACCCTTATTTCCGTCAAAGGTACAGTTTCCCTTCTCTATAAGTGCTCTGTGACTGTAGTCTGTTTTGCGATCCTCGTAAACGCATGTCTTGCAAGTAAATGTTACGTTGAATTCTTATTGATGTTAACCGTCTATGATATATTAAATCTTTCTAACCACATTGGAAAGTTCTCGAAATCGCCCACCTTATTTCTAAACCCCCAACGTCATGGCATCATTAAGGTGAAGGCCTTGCTTACATTCTCCATCGGACGCAAAAGTTGACCGTTGGCGTCATCGTCAACACGAGTGGCGCAAAAAATCATCATCACGTTATGACGTTGCCATATGACGTCACCACGTGACGCCGTCGCTTGGTAAAAAAATTGGCCGCGTATCTGCGTGCTTCGCTGCAAATGTCGTCTAAAGACGATAGAAGAGGCGCTGCGTGAGATATGGACGCCATCTGGCAATACGTCGGGAAACATGAGTGCTGTGTTGCGGGCTGGTAGTCCCGGCGCAGCGGCAGGCGAAGACCGGCGGTGACCAACGCGACCGGTGGGGACGCCGGCCAGCCCGAGCACGCTGTTTGGCGCGATGCGCCGAAGGAGAAGAAACGTCCGCACTCAACGAGTACTCTCCACAAACCCTCTTACTTACACGTCGCCTGCGTAAAACAGGAATGCCGGAGCGGCGCCCCCTGTCATTCGTACAATGCAATACTGAACCGAAACCGAAACACAACATGTGCTTGTGCAGAGGGCACGGAGGAAGACAAGTTTCAGCGCACCTTAAGAAACTAGGGTTGTAACATTGTAGGGCGAGTAGGGCCAGAAGGACCGTCACGACGAAAACCTGCCTCCTCAGTCGTATTCGCCTGGAACGTTGGTGTGGCTTCGCTTTCCCTCCTCCGCTCCTGGCCTTTCCACAAAGCTACTGCCTAAGTAAGAAGGCCCCTACCGCGTCCTACGTCAAGCATCCCCAGTTAACTATATGATTGAGCTTGTTCAATCATCTACGGACCGCCGTCGTCGCGGCCGCGAGACTGTTCACGTCGATCGACTGAAGCCGCATTATGACCCACCAGTTGTACCTGTTCCTTAGGTCGCCATGATGGCTCCTTTTCCGCGGGGGAGTGATTAGTAACATGGTAGGGCGCAGACAAGAACGCCTGCGAAGGAAGAAGACAAAGACGGTTGTTGTTGGCGCTCGCGCTTGCTCGGCTTGGACCGCTGATCGCTTCAGCTGTGGCAATCTTTTAATAAACGCGTTACTGTCTCAACGTTAAACGCATACCATCAAGGTCTTTAAAATTGCGTATCTATGTATTTTCTATTAAAGGAACACACCACCTAATACTTACCTAATGGTGTTACGCCTTAGATATGCGTAATATTTACTTTTTGATCGACAACGTTGACAAGTATGAACAGCCGTACCAGTTCAAGATGGGTGGGCGGTAAGCAAGTGGTTCAACTTGGGCCGGTTGGCTGAATCGGGTGACGTGCCGACAAACAGAAAGATAGAAAGACAGACCAAAATTTCTGCGTTTAAGTTCCCCAAGAAAGACTATCGTCTTTAAAAGTTTGCCAAACACGGAGGCAGTGCAAAACCACGCTAGGTGCACAAAGCTTTCGGAGGGGGGCGCGTGCGGATCAATGCATCGGCTGAGAAGAAAAAGTAGTTTTCGCCTTCGAGTCGTCTTAGGCGAATGCTTAAGGGACCCTGTGACTATTTTAGATGCGAAGCAGCTTATGGCCGAGTTCAATCCGGTGGTGTGCGTCCGGACCACCCTTACTGCGCTGCGCAGACCCTCTCCACACACCTCCTCTCCCCTCTCCACTCCCCCCTCTCGCGCACCTGTCGACCGCGTTCCCCGCTCGCCCGGCGAGAATTAGAGGGAAGACACGACGCGCGTGGCGTTCCTCTTCGCGTTCCACGACGCTTTGAATGGATGGATGCAGCTTACGGCGCGGGACTTCGCCCCAGCTTAAGAACCTGGCGAGCCCAGCTCCTAAAAAAAAATTACACCATCTCCCGCTCAAGCGAACCATCTCCTCGCTGCTTCGCATCCACACATGGTTCCCTTTAGCGGGAGATGGTGTAATTTTTTTTTTCTCCTCAGCAGCTCAGTCACGCATGGGCAGCTTAGTGTTCTCATGAAGTAGAGCATGTGGTACTAGGAATTGTTAACCTCTTTTCTTAACAGACGTACAACGAATTAGACGTAAAACAATTCCTCAGCCTTGAATGAAGTGTCTGGTATAGCGGCACTCGCACGTCGGCATTCGTGTGCCCTGGTGTTTTCCTTTGGTTATATTTGTGTTTCCCGCGCTGCCGAAGCGGATCTCAGAGGCCGCGTAGAACGAAGCTCGTGGTTTCGATCTGCTCCGCCAGCTGCCGCAACAATTCCAACTGCTCGCATTCTTTCAATTAACTCAATCAATTAATTAATAAATATCCTGACAGTGAAACGGTCATTATGGTAAGTCAAGTTATTCTCCGATATCATATGTATAGAGTATAGCTCTTAAGTCGAACCAGAACCATCGATTTCTATTTTTAAAAGACTTTTTACGAATGTTCGGAGACCCACAAGTGAGTGCTCGACCGAATATTCCAGTGTGATTAGGTGCTGGCACCACTAAACTAATAAGCACAGGTTGAAAGAAAGAAATAGCGCGCATATAAGCTACTGCCCACAAGTATATATAGTTCACTGAATCGCCGTCCGCGAGAATGCTACGCTACTTTCAAAGCAATTCTATCTACTCAAGCACTAACGGCTTAAAAGTATCTCTTCCGCAGAGAAAGCACAGATTTTCTTTCTCTCTCTCTCTTTCTCTCTATCTTTTTTCCATGTCGCTCTTTCTTTCTTTAATATTGCCATTTTCTCGGAGATATATACAAAGCTTCCGTAGCAACCAAGGAGGTTTTCAAACCTTCTTGGCAGCAACCAATCAAATGACGGCGCCAAGCCCTTCTTAAGCAATACAGAGCGAACGGACGATTATTCCAAGAAACTTCTGTAACAGCAACGTAAAGACACGCGAACAATTTTCATTACGTTCTCTTTCCAAAGAAACACGCGAGCCATAGTACACACTGTGTTTCAAATATACCGTGCAATGTCCAACGTGCAACTAATCCGTCAGCTTGAGAAAAACCATCGCGCGTCACAATTTATAACCCCCCCCCCCCGCCCATTCTTTGATCCTGGGCGCATCCACCACTGTCCTAGTTTGTCGAGGCTAGCCGGCGATACAAAAACCAGCGCCGCGGGCATTTCTCCCTGAAACTGCGAAATCAGAGAGAGCCCTCAAGGCGAATTCCACAAAGCGAGGCGTCAGCCTGTTACTAAACTCTGCTGCCGGTTTGTCTTCATCAAGCGTTCTTCATTTAACAAAGGGCCGAGTGGGAAAGGCTGAGGTTTGAGTAGGACGCAACTTCTCTCGGAAAAGAATGCAGTTGACAAAGGAAGGGTTAAATTGTGACTGCGCAGTGTTATACACTTGGACTGAGTCGTACGTTCTGAAGGAGAGCTGCGATACGTTTCTATTAGACGCAAGCGTCTGTGCAGACTTTTCTTGAAGCGTCACTTTAAAGAATGACGTCGCGCGGACGTTGTCAGTTTAGGAAAAGACGCGAGGCAAAGGCCTCGAAAAATGCCTCTGGCTTTCACAATACAGGTTTCACACACAACTCGGAGTACCAGTTTGATTTCGTCAGCAAAAGCATGTTTCGCAAGAAGCGACGACGGAGCGTTGAGCCTATACTGCGAAACGGTTGCAATTAAGTCTCTGCAGAAGTTCCCAGTTAGAAATATTACGTCAGATATTCTTTCCAGTGTAGTTCACCCGCTTTAATTATACTTGCGTTCGTAACTTGAAGAATATCTTGCTGCTGACGCACAGACCGAGTTCGAGGCTATACCCGGTACATCTGAACATTTGCGTCTTATAAAATGAGGAAGATTGAACATGTCTTAAAAAAATGGATAGATAAAATGTAATGAAAAGAAGGCGATAAGTTTCACCACACTCGTCGAGGAACTTGTATGTTGCAAGTGCATGCTGACGGTATTTACAATACCGGGAACGGGCCAGTGGTGTTCATGAATTTGTTCCTATCTCCAACAATACTTTGGGTTTTTGGTCGCCGCGAACACATTGTAAGTTACTACGCAAAACATAAAGTACGGCACAGTGATAGCTAAACGGTAGGACTTTCTAACATCGATGAATATGGCCGCACGACCGCTACGCTAGTGCGTCAAAAACTACAGCCATGACATCGGACGCAACGACGGTAATGAAAAGAGACGGAAATGATACGTTTGCGTAACGACGATGACGTCAGAGTGCGTGCGCCGTCGAGAATAGTTGCGTGCATTCTGTAACATGTACAGCTGTCGTCAAAAGTATAGAGACCACTATAGGTCTGAGAAAACTTTGAATTTCTCAGCAATTTGTGACCGTATTCGGTCGAACTGCACTGTACATATTGTTAGCGCGTTTAAAATCAGGCCGCAAATCTAAATTCAAGGCTACCGGCCTGGCGAAACAGCAGGAATATTCAGCTCTTTCTCGTGTCACATGGTCCATGAGCATTTGACACTTACTGCACACGATCGCCAGAGATGACGTTGGAGCATTCCGTGGCTTATGTGACGCGTCCGACCCGCAGATCCAATTTTCGACGACCGACGTACGCGTCTTCTCATCGTTGCTGTTCTACCGTGAGTGTTCTTTGTCTTGCTGGGTAACAGCTCGCCAGAAAAAAAAAAAAGAGTATTCATTCTTTAACTTACGCTTTGCCCTGCCATATTCCTCGGCGTCACCACAACAACGTGACACAATTATTAAAGGGACACTAAAGGCAAATATTAAGTCGACGTTGATTGTTGAAATAGCGGTCCAGAAACCTCGTAGTGCTGCTTTTGTGCCAAAGAAGTGCTTATTTTGAAATAAAATCACGTTTTTAGTGGTCCGCATCGCGTTAGCGCGCTTCAAATCTCCCGCCTGAAAATACGACTTTCATACGTCACTGCTGCCGTGCCCAACGTTGCCCGCTTTTACTGCGCGGCCGCCGACACTAGTAGCAGCCGAGCGGAAGTAGCGGGACCCACAGTAGCAACAACGGCGCTGCGGCAAAGGCTTGCTCGGATGGGCACATTCAAAGCCTTCACCAAGTTGCGGTTGGTCTCGTAATCCTCAGTACGAAAGTGCAGCGAGCACACACGCAGAGGTTTTGACTGTTTAGCACACTGGCGCAATGGCATGACACGAAGCCACTTCGAGCGTAAGGGTTCATTCCGCGGCACCCTGTGAAAAGACACACCGGTTTCCTTGCTGCAGCACTGGCGTTGTGCACCATTTGGGCATCCTGCAATATCACACGCATGCGGCATTTTGTCGAACTTTCTGTCAGAGCGACTTTCACGAGCGCGCAAAACACGCACGGCGGTACGCGATCCCGAAACTACCACTGAGACGGGCGAGGCGCAGTTCGGCGAAAACGGTACCTTTGAACCACGCGCGCCGTTCCCCATGGCAACGCCACGGAGGTTTTGTTTTCCATGAATCAAGCGGAAACGAACAAACAGCATTTTATTACGTCTTTTGATGCTCGGAATGTTCTTTTTTTACTGCTGCTAGTTTGATTACTAGTGATTTATTGTAGGCCGACTTCCATACGTTATCGGGATCACTTCGAAAATGTCCCCCCACTCGTGGCGCTCTTCATGTGATACATTTAGCTTAATTTCTCGGAAAGTAGGGCACTGCTGTTGATAATATTGCCGTTTTAGAAGTTCTCATACATTGGGCTTTCACTCTGACATAAAGTGTTATTTGCCTTTAGTGTCCCTTTAACATTACGAGACTTTCTTAGCGCGAGACATCGTAGCCAAAAGTGACGCAACGCCAGTGCAAAAGATCGGTATCCGTACTCGCAAAACCATCCTACGTTAGAATTGTTTGCGAGGGAAAAAACTTGGAGGACGCTTGAGCTTCGCCTTAAAGAATAGAAAGTGATAGCGTAATCGGACCGTGTTCGTATCGCCTTCCCAAATGCTAGCCTAGCTTTGCTTCTCAGTGAACACCTAAACCGTGCCGCAAGTAAAGGAACGTCTGTGGGGCTGTAAATTCTGGCCCTTTCAAACTATCCTAGAATGCAGAATAACGGAAAGGTGGGCGAGTTGGTTAAGGTTCACAGCGCATGTCCTGTCTTTTCTCGTCCTTGTATTCGTTCTAGCGCTGCCCCATACATTACCACTGTGTATCCTAGAATGCCTACTGCAAGTACAGTTGCGTATAGTGCCCACTACTACATAATTCTCCCTTTTGCGAGTTGGCGAGGTACCCACTACGCGTCCGTAAGGCAACACGCGCGCCTCCGCAGCTGCACACGTTGCTGATGCTGTTGTTGGTAATAATTAATTATGCCCATGTTCTCTGTACTTTGTGGGTCTTTCAACTCGCCACTCGTTGCGTAATTCACATGCTTTGACGCATGGTGTGATTCTGCGCTTCTGCCACGCGATATTACATGTCTTAATGTCGCTCCTCGCACTACATAACATTCACATAGTGTTTTTTTCTTCAAAGCGATTTCGAGCACGGGCGTGGCTCTGAGGTACAACGCCTGCTTGCCACGCGGAAGTTCTGTATTCTATTCCCACTCGAACCCGAGTTTTTTTTTTATTATTTCGTTATTTGATGTATTCAGATTTTTACGCTCACGGACAACGCTGATTTTTCGCTCGCAAACAACGACGCCGACGCTGGAATTTCTGCGAAACGAGCTCTTTAACGCTATCGCGTTAAAAATGTCGGCCAATCCCGATGCGATCATTAGCGAAGCCGGATGACCAATAGAAAACAACACTTATGAAAGAAAAGGTTTGTCAAACTCCAAGCCACGCACTAGCATGGTTTGGAGCTTTCTGCATGGGTTTTCTTTATTATTAATATTAAATGTACATAAGGAGAGGTTGGTGCCAATCCGCGTGTTCACAAAAATTAAATGTCCACACAGAGCATGAATGTTCGCTGAGATGTCACAGCCGATCATAAGTCACTTGTAAATTGTCTCATAACTACCGCGCTCTAACTGCAACAGTTATGTTTTCTCAAACAATACTGCACAAACACGAAATTACAAGAAACGTGTGGCCAAGAATATACCAGTTGATAATAATGCTAACAAAATTTATGAGACCTAGTACCTTTGTAATACTTTTGATTCCTCAAATACCATCTGGACTCCGCGGAAGAGAGGCCACTATGCCGCTTATGGCTAAGAGTGGCTTTCACGAAGTCATATTCGTTTCGGATAAGGATTGCCGACAGTGCTCGTTGCGACGCCTGCGGTACCGAGGAGACCTTGCAGCATATCTTCTGCGACTGTCCTCGCTACGTTGCGAGAGACGATCCCTCTTACTCGCTCTCGCTCGTCTTCACAACAGAACGATGACACTAGAAACAACTCTCCAATGTCATTCTGAAAAGTCATTAAGAATTCAAGCAACCAAGGCATTGCTCAAATTTCTAAGGACAACACTCTTGTACGAGCGGCTCCAGACTCTTAATGATGCCTCATACCGCACAAGACTGCCACTCTGCGCTGTGAAGTTATGTGTGTGCGTGTGTGTTCCCCTCTCTTTCTCTCTTTCTTTACTCTTCTTTCAATCTCCCCCATCCCTTCCCCCTGTACAGGGTAGCATACCGGTTATGCCAAACTGGATAACATCCCTGTCTTTCATCCCTCTAGTTTTCCTCCTCCTTGATTCCTCAAGAATTGGTCTAGTGCGCGCTCCGAAATGTTTTGAAACTTTTCTGTTGGCCATAGGCCCATTTCTTTTCTATTGATGGGGGCCGTGTATCCAAACAATGTAGTTTTTAGAAAAGTTCATTTTAGGAGCAGGATATATCTTACAGTGTAGAAGAAGGTGCTGTATATCTTCTTCAGCTTCTTCACATGAGCATGTAGCACTGCTGGTTTTCCTTATCCTGGGCTTAATGTCTGTTCTTCACTTTTCCCCTCCCCCTAGTGTAAGGTAGCAAACCGGATGCTATAATTTTGATTGGCCTCAATGCCTTTCCCTCTTTTTATCCCTGTTTCGCTCTCTCTCTCTCTCTCTCTCACCATCTCACACAACGCAACAACAATGACAATGTATAAGAAAACATGTATCGAGCCTGGACCACGCACGCGACATATCTTTGTCACACGCGCAGTTTTACGTGCCTGCATGCAAATATCCGTGCTCCCGGGGCAGGCTTATGTCTACAATGTCTGCTCTGTTGGGATGCATAACTCCTGCATTATTTCTGAGAGCAAAGGACGCCGCTGCCTTTGAAGTTTCCTTCGGGGAGTGAACATCTTATATGTCCTAGAAGGGTGTCCGTGCCGCACGGTCGTTCAAAGATGTCCCTCCGAGAATAAGAAATTGCCGCGGCGCGTTGAGTTAACGTATTGATCAAACGAGCGCGGCTCGAGAAAATTCGTGACCTGAAAAAACGAAAACAACATCCGTCCTTTGGGAAGCGAGCCCCGTAACGGGTTCTGGGTAAAACTACTCGCAGTAACGCGTTAGGCTAGCATTAAATATGCGCAGTTCCCTTTAGTTATTTTCAACCCCGTCGGTAGTAAGTTTTCAGGGTAGCGTTGTTATTATCGCATCAGTACGGATTCCGAGCCCTGTTTGCAATAAATTTGCATTTTTATAAAGTATTCGCGACCCGAAACATCGTCCTCAAAATGTTCAGAACTTGAAACTGTGCATATTTCATGTCATACTTTAGTTTTTCTTTCGCATGGGCTTACGATTATGTAGTTGAGTTCATGGCAACTGTCTACTTCTATGCCCTTAGCGTTGTGCGTGTGTGTGTCTTTTTCTTTCTTTTCTTGCCACTCCGAAAGCTCGCAGAGACGTAATAGGTCGCGCCTATAGTTAGAAGTGTGCACGATTGTGAAGCTGAAAAATATGGTAGTCTAATTTCCCTTTCATATGCTGAACCGAAACTCTTCTGTTAGATTCACACAGAGCGCTCTGTGTAATATATCGTGACTTGAATATTGCTTTATGCATGTACATTTATCATGTGAAAACACCATACACGCAAGTTCTGGTTAAAAGAGGGGGTCACTGCAACACAACTCTAAACAGAGCTGCGTTGCTGTGTTTCCATTTAATATTCGTTCGTTTGTCTCCTAACAGTCATCAAAGGCGTGTTCATGGTATATTTCAGCTGAAGTTTTTTCATTACTTCATTTTCTTCCTGGGTAACCATTTCGCTTTTTTTTTCGTTATTAACATATTTTTTTCGCTGGAGAACTTATAGAAATAGAGTAGCCGAGGGGATGTAAACCTGAACCTCTCCACAGCAAACCAGTTAGAACAGGGCAGAATAAATCATAACAGAATTATTATTGCGCGCTCTTGCTTAAACTGTTCTGCATCCAATCGTTCCAAGTACTCAGCGAACTGCGAATCATATTTCAATGAAATCGACGATACTGAAAACTAGTTGCTACCATTTTCTGACTTGCATGCTGTTTCCTGAGCGCTACAGTTTTACGCATACAAAGAGTTCATTATAGACTGTGGGAAGCAGTGCGAAAACCGCGGCATACACGCGTGCTTTATATGCGCAAAAGCTTCCGCATGTAGCGCGTATACGGCGTTGTTCATTTCCCAGTCGCTTAACAAAGTACTCAGGCATTTTCTGCACTGCATTCGCACACACCTACGTTTCGTGCGCTTCACATTCCAATGTCTTCCCAGTTATCAAAAACCTACGTGTCGCCGTATTGTCTTAATTATTAGCCTCTATAGTTCTGCAAGTTAAACAAATATAAATTATTTATGCTTATAGTAACTGCCATAGCTTTCTGAAAAGTAGTTACTGCGGAGAATATTGTGTCTCCTATGCGACTTCGCTTTTCGGTTTTGATTTTTTTTTTGTCTTGGAGGTGGAGGAGGGGGGGGGGGGAGAGAAAATTTTGAAACAGTTTATGAAAGGTGATATCAAAGGTGAACATGATGCATGATAGTGACAGATTGCCGATCAGGCCACAGATGTACTTCCTCACTTCGCCAGTATACCCAACCACATGACGGTACGCAGGGCATGCTCACATTCGCATCGCCTTGCCTTCGACGGTACCTGTTTTTCAGCGCATTTCTACTTTGTCGCAAGAGGCCCCCTGTCGTGCTGTCACGTTTCTTGCTTACGCTACTATTGGAGGCGCTAGTACTGCAAGATGGCGGCCGTTCGAGCTATCGAATAGAAAGGCGCAGCGCAGATTGTGTACGTGAGCGCCTGATTTCTTTTTCGTGTCTTTCAAGGGAACTGCACCTATTCTCACTACTCTTAGGTCATACGATCTGGACTAGCGCAAAACATTTCTGTAATGTCCCATCGAAGTACTTCAGACACGCACAGAGCGTTAAAGATTCGTTTATATTCGTTGGAAGACGAAAGCCTTAGAAAATGATTGCTTTATCTAAGGCTTTCGCCTTATATAAACTCACAGGGTTCCTTACGCTGTCACATGAGGCGACTCGAAGTCGAAAACCAGCCGGTGTGGCTATTTTATCATCATCATCATCGGAGCTTGAGAGGTCAGGTGAGTAGCTGGAGGCTTTGGTTGATGATGATGAACTACACCTCAGCCCTTTGTAATGGCTTGGCAGGTTTTAACCAGCCACTCGTTACGCATTTCACATGGTGTGACGGCTAGCGCCATTCCATACTTCTGCCGCGCAATATTACGTTTGTTAACCTGCTTCTTTGTCCGACATGACGACTGCATAAGTTTTTTTTTTTTTTCCAAAGCGGTTTAAAGTGCTATTCTCTCTACGGTGGAACACTTGACTGTCACGCAGAATACTTAGGTTAATTTTTTTTTTCAATTCAACCTGTTGAGACAAACATCTTCTAGGTTGAAGGGACTAAAGGGACTATCGGTGGAGGGACTCTGCCTGACTAGGGTCCCTCCACCGATACATTTGCTCGGATACAGTGGGACATAAAAAATACTGGGATTTCTTTTTTAGGAACATAAAAGCAAAATTGGGAGAATTACGGCTGGAACCCTGATTTGTTATTCAACTGACAAAGGTCAGGTGAAAAGTTCGTACCACACACAGCGTTTTTCAAGGTCAGCGTCTCACGAGGCACTTTAGGATTTCGCCTAAATAAGGAAACGTTGTAGTGGGTGCCATGGTACCCGCTCCAGCAATTAAGCACGGCCTCCCGAAAGTTGTGAAAAACAGAACTAGTGAACCAAAATTCTGGTTGGTAATTTTGTATCAATAAATTGCCTAAAACTTTGCTGGGCAAAACTTTGTGAAGTGAATCCAATTCCTTCTTAACACACTCCTCGTATTTACTCATACAAATACCTCAGTTACATACTATTGTGCAGAATTTATTGTGCGATTCAGATGTGCATAAGTGCATTTAACATTTGCAATCATGCACGTGTTATCAGGAAATTGTGCGTTGAAGAAACACGGTGTCCTTATTTATTTGGTTTGCTTACGCTGAACCTAGCTACAGCTAGAGTTCTGGCAAGACTTGTCTACAGAGTTCCAAACAAAGGAATTTGAAAGGATATTTAGTGTACAGTTCAGAATGCGTGATTTTTTTTTCATTTATCTTTGATTCGGTGCTTGCGAAACAACACGCCAGGTCTCACTTTTTTTTTTCTTGTTTGTACATTTCGGGCTTAAATTGCCCAGATGTCATTGTAGAACTGTGGCGCTGACTTCATCTCCAACCTCAACCCAAGCCAAGGCATGCACACCACGACTTGATCGCATGGAGTGTCGATTGAGCCGTTTATATGAAACCCAATTCGAACGGCATATACGTCCTCTCGGCCAATTCAACGAAGTCGCTACTCAACGAGTTCCGCTGCGTGATCCATTAATCAGTAGCTGTCGCAACGAGAACGCCTCCGTTTCCTACCACTCCCACCGTCTGCACACTACGTAGCATTTATCTGCGAACGTGAGGTAAACCGCATCCCACGACTATTAGGGGCGAAGCTACTTTTAGTCTAACCTTGTCACGCGTCAGGCGTAACCGGCAGTATCTCCCGAACAGTATCTCCAATCACCGATCCTTTGCTTTGTTTGTTTGCTTGTAGCAAACTGCCCACTACTTCGTCTTTGCAAACATCCCACTATGATCCATCACCGATCCATTACTTCACCGACCATAAAGCCGTTATAATGAAGGGGGAACGGAAGCCACCTTTGCAAATTGCCCACTACTTCGTCTTTGCAAACATCCCGCTACGACCCATCACCGATCCATCACTTCACCGACCATAAGGCCGTTATAATGAAGGGAGAACGGAAGCCACGTCTAGCTGCCACTTACGATTAATAAAACTTCTTGTATAAATATATACAGTGTTTGTCACGTCTTTGATGATGTACTGGGCTATCGCTTTGATTACTGCTGGGCGAAACCACTGAAGATTTCACGGTGTAACCATGATTGCTTCAGGAGCTTCGCCCAAGCTCTTCATCATTCACCCGTGGATATGCTGTGAATTTTTTTATAGTCGGTTCGGTTACAACCACAGGCGTGCGCAGGGTTCCCCTTCAGGGGTGGGCGAAGGTGGGCGAAGGTTCATCGCAGCGCCCCCCTCCCTAATGGGAGGGTTCAGGCTTTGCGCCCCACCCATGCTATGTGACTGGGGGGGGGGGGGGCTGCCCCCCCTCCTGCGCACGCCTATGGTTACAACCTAATTATAAATAGAAGCTTAACCAACACCAATCACTGTCCTACCCAGGGATAATTTGCATAGACGTCCCATCCAATCACATTTCTTCATTTCTATGACGTCAAGCGTTCCTCGCGTGTTTCAGGTATAGTCGGTGTATCCGTACAGACGAATGTTCTTGTCGCTGGTTTTAAGCCAAAAACTTGAACTTCCTGGCAAATTTCATCAGAGATTCTGATATCACTCTTAGCCAAAGGTCATACTTTAGGTTGAAGAGGTGAAAAATTGGTGAACACGGCGTGTCTTTCGAGCCGACGCTTCGAAGGAAAGCAGTTTTATCTACACAAAGAGCACGCCGCAGAGCGATGATGCGCTTATCATATGCAGCGGTCGTAGGCTTATTCGCGCAGCGCTTGACTAAAGCTTGCAGAGTAATATGTAATGTTTAATACATTGGTATAAAAGCGGATAGCCAACACTGCAACCACAATTCGTGAACACAGGTGTCTCTGGAGCTAACTTTTCGACAAGCGGTCTTGTCTTCTTCAAGGCTGCAGTTGAGGCCTTGAAAAAGGCGAGTCTGCTTGACGAAACGTCGGCAGGACTTACCCCCGTATTCACAAACGCTCCTCGACTCGAACTTCGTCCTTCACTTGAACAAGTCGAGCACAGCGCCGCTGTTCGACCGAAAATGACGCCGCGCTTTTCAAGAATCGCTGCAGATAATCGCCGATATGCAGTGATTTGTTCCGCCTAGAAACGGCGCTCCCATCGACTTTCTCAAGTCAAGGTGGAGCGTTGAGTGAAGGGACGTTCTAGAATACGGGGGTTAGAAACTGAGCGCCATTTTCGGTTTCAAGGAACGTGCGCGCTCGTAGCGGTTGCCGGGCATCCTAAGATCTGGTTGAACGAAGTGAGCTTGACGTGCATTTATTGTCTTTCACGAGATTTTACAAATAAAGAAATTTGAGTGTACTGTAAAGAACTCTTCTTTTGTTTATTTGCCTTTTTTATTTCTTATTTTGTGAATTCTAAATCGGGCGGAGAGCGGGAACTGTTTGACTTGTGTTCGCAGCGCTTGCCTCCGCTCACCCTTGCCACTCGCTCAGCGATTCCACAAGTTGGATCGCGCTCGGTTACTTCGCTCGGTTGGCGTGCCAAGTATGGATACGGGAAAGATAAGACATTTGATGTGGCGTGCAACGAACGGAAGCCGCAGTGGGCCCCGTCGGGCAGGTCAACCATGCATTAGACGAAGAAGGCTAAATCGAGGCATCACATGTTCTGCGCGTCTCTGTGGTGTGTTAACCCAGGGATTTCCAGTCCCGCGAAGGTTTTCAGGATTCCTAGTGACAACGGGTGAACACAAGTATTTGGGTCCATTATTTGAGCAATTATTCATTTTGCATGAGTACGTACATGAGTGTACCCAGTTCTCTGCCAGCCTGACTGGAATGACATAAGCGTAGTGTCGCTAGACTAATTCGTCATGACGACACCTTACCTGTTGCCGGCAAATTACGTTTATTAAAATGCTGGAATGCGTGCTGGTTACGCTATGCAGTTTGTTCATCTTTTACTTTTGTCATGTAGTTGATGTGAAGTAATTATAGGCTCCTTCCTGTTCATGGAAATGCATGTAGCCAGTTTGAATCTTTGTGGGCTTTTACTTTTAATACTGTGACTGAAATACATGTAATGAACTCACTGATGCTTTGAGGGCGCGTCGCTGGAGCCTACGTTTTGACCAGTGGTCTTTTCTTCGTCAAGGCCATGCTGCTGCCCTGAGGAAGACAAGACAACTTGCCGAAACATTGCCTCCAGCAGCATTCCCTGTTCAACGATTTCTCATCTTCACGCCTCCATCTACCCCTGAACTTCTGTTTTGTTTGGTACGACGTGGCCTGCTCGTGACTTAATAGTTTTCGCCCTGGTTAGGATATTCTGGGTTCAATGTTTGATCAGTGTGTGCATATTTCAGTTGCGAATTAAAGCTGCTTTTGCAGATTGACACTTCCACACTACGTGTATGTCTCCGTTTTTTAGTACGAAACGCGTGATTAAGAAAATGATTTATATTTTACTTGTGTTGATAGAGTTTTGTGTCATTGAGAAATCGGTCAGTTTTACTTTGTCCATTTCACAACACACGAACAAAATTCTTAAAAAATGGTTAACCAAATTTAACGAATGGCCGCGTCGCCCGAGCGGCCAGCGGACCTGCAAGAGAGCACGAACACATTCCCCCTTGCCTGCGAAGTGGAAAGGCGAGCTTCCGCGACAACCCGGTTTCACGCCCTTTTCCTCTATTTCCTCACCTCACCAGTGACGTCATGAAAGAAATGTTTTGTTTGTGAATTATTTGTAGCTGGTTGCCCGGCAACCGCCAGCGGTAGAAGCGGCGCTGCCGCAGCGTATCAGCATGCGAGAGCGCGTCCCGTGAAAGGTTTAGAGCCTACCCATCTATACGCCTGTGTCGTGTTCCTTTCTTTTATGTGTGTTTAGAAAAATTTGTTATCACAGACGGTTAACATCAATAACAATTCAACGTAACAATTGCTTGCTAGACATATGTTTACGAGGATGACAAAACAAACTTCAGTTACATATAGACAAAACATGAAATGACGCGGAGGCAACACGTACAATCGATGTTTCACACACATATACAGACACACATACAAATTTGTCGCAAAAAGACGGATATACATATGTACATTACATGGCAAACAAAAATCACAAATAAAACGTGAATATGCACATTTTGCGTATTTAAACGGCATTTCTGCCGGCACCAAACGAGACATCAGCCTACCAAAAACAGGCAGGCCGAAAGACAAGCTTCACGCGTCTGTCACAGACCAACACAAAAGGGCAAGACCACTGCCGGAGGAATTCTTCCTCACCGAGAAAGATGAGCTCCTCTGACAGAACAGACAGAAGCTCCGAGTACAGTCGCTTTAGGATCGGGAAGAGAGCGCGACGGCGGCGGCCTGCTGCAACCGTCTCGCAGCGGTTGCGCCACAGACAGAAAGCACCGGCAACAACGAGAAGGCAAGCGAAGCGTACCGCGCTAATACACACGACATTCATGGATGACCAACTCGCCCGATCAGCAACCCTTCTGAGGTATAGGGAGTTTCCGCCCCCTGACGTCGCCTCCAGTGACACCTCGTGTTCACGAATTTTTTTATCTCTTCTAGCTTCCGTCTACCCCCAAGTTTCTTCCTTTTTTGGGCCCTTTGGGTTGGAACGACGAACATTTAGTTTTCGATATGCGTAGTAATTACATTAGCGCAGAAGAACTACTTTAGCTGCACTTATAAAGAGCTTGCACGACTCTTTTATGATTGGCAAGCGCAACGCTAATTTGCGGGCGTAGCTTGTACTTAGGGGTTGTAACCGACTACAGCTTTATGTAACATCCCTGTGTACAAATCCTGAGCCTACTCAGCTCAGCTTTTTAGGGGCGAAGCTCCTTAAGGCGGCACCCGTTCGTCCCTCGTAGTCGTAGTCGTAGTAGTCGTAGTGCGTAACCATGCACACTAAACATTTTTACACCCTTAAGGGTGTTAAAGGGGTGTTAATGACATTAACACCCTTTTTTACATTGTATAACACCCTTTTTGCTTTATATACACCCTAAGAGAAGGGTGTGCGCGGAAAAAGGGTGTTAATATCTTTCATAAGGGTGTTAATGGAAGAACGTAAGGGTGTATATTGAAGCATTAAGCTGCATCCATGTATGCATATTAAAATCACGTGCACTGCGCAATGCGTCTGTTGTTGTACTGCCTTTTCTAAGGTTACGATGTCAGTGACATTACAGAAACAAGGAAATGGTGGAGCTATGGCACAATGTTAGTTCTCGTGATATTTTATTTTCACATAGACAAATGACGAAGTATCATTGCTTCACAAAATACTACAAGACTCGAGAAAATGTACAAGAAAATCAGCAAACACTTCTTTTGCACAGGCTCGAGGTGTGCCCTACCGTTTCATATTTTCCACAATATATGCCAACCGCATGAACATTTATACGAGCTGTTGCCAGCACCTATACAAATGTAGAAGCAATTTAAAACAAAAGTTGAATTCATTACAAAGCATTTCTGGGTATAAAGCTGTAAGTGGGACAGAAAACTTCCTGCCGGCATGAACACTGTTTACAAGTTGCGGTATGAACACTTTTAATTACTTGTTCACTTAGCCAATAAGATAGACAAAAAAGAATTACTTTGAACAGACCAAGATATAGGATAATATAGTACAATTGTACATGTGGAATGTATACAATTTAGAGCACGCAATTCTAACATACATAAAAATAGATACATTACACACTGATGCATAAAGTCTCACGACCCACTTGTTTAAGCGCGTGCATTAGGAAAGGTATCTGTGTTATGAATTTTTCGTCCACAAACATTAGAGTAAGCCGAGGCCTCACTGAGGTTCATTAAACAAGATGGGACATAATGACAATAGCCTTACGGTACTATTAGCCAGCTAACGTAAACATTATGGAACCTAACTCTTTGACACCCAAATTCGTACCACTCATCCATGCAAGGGAAACCTGCAGGGAAATCATTATCGGTTCCACATAACCATGCCAAGAACTGGCCGCACAATTTCTCCGCTTTAATTATTTCCGCACAGAAGCAATTGGAAAAGGAAAGCAAAGATTCGGAAGGAAATCAATGTCACTTTAAGAGGACACACATGAGTAGCAATAATGTTAGCACCTTGCTACCGAACGAGGAAGATGAGAGCATAGGCGTGCTCAGAGTTCTCCATCAGGCGGGGGGGGGGGGGGCATGTCTCACCGCAGCAACCCCCCTCCCCCTACCTCTTTGTCGAGTCCTAAAGGAACAGAACAAGCTCAACCATGGATGCAAAAATGAAAATGAAGCGATGGCGTGCTTCTCCCGACGGCCACCGGGGATAAAGGTAGGAAGTAAATTGTGCTTTGAATTCAACGTCGAAGGTCCTCGGTTGCCATTATTGTCGAAGAGCATGCGCAGCCGTAACCCTGCGCATTGAAGATGACGTGAGAGGTTCGACAGAGTAAATGTATGGGGCAGAATTGGCTCCCGCTTACAGATTACTTTGAAAAGCGGCCGCCCCCCCCCCTTCCTCCCTGCTCCCCTCGTGCGCACACCTTTGGTTGAGATAGTTTCTAGGACACCGCGAACTCTATAGAGCATATATACATGCCGCCTCACATGCTGCACCGATTTAGCGCAGCGCGTGCATGACCGCGCATGCTCGTAAAACTTACGGCATGACAGTAAGTGCAAGTCATATGCTGTAAACCCAATGATGCCTGAATGCACGGCACGACGAACGCACTGCGAACTCCCATCCCACCGCTCAAGAGTGAGAAAAGACGAAGACTACGGCAACTACGGGAGAGAGCGAGAACTACGCACGCTATCACGCTATGACATCGTATTTGAAGTGAAGGTACACACACAGAGCGCCACTTTCAACAATGTTTATTTCGAAAACGTCGCAGTTTATATGCCCATCACGCGCTGTCACAAGTATGTGTGTACTGTCCGTTGTCGTCGCCGCGCCTTACACTTCAAATTTGCTAAACCAACAAGCAGGGGCGTAGCCAAGGGGGGGTTGGGGGGAGGGTTCAACCCCCCCCCCCCCGAAAATTTTCAATTTTGCTTGCGTATATATACACGCACACATACAAACGCACGCACGAGCATGCATAAAGTATGGTTGAACCCCCCCCCCCCCCCGAAAAAAATTTCTGGCTACGCCCCTGCCAACAAGCCCAGTCTGCCATTCTTACAAACTATGCCATCGCCTCCGAGATAGCGCACCGTCCATCTCGGAAGCCAAGGCTGTGCGCTCCCTCCTTTGCTCCTAGCGCTCCTGGCGATGAAAACGATTGGTAGTCACGTGATGGCGCGTAGAATCGTAGAATCACGTGGGGTGCTCTTAGTGCTCTTAGCTCTTAGCCTGGAAGCCGCGCCGGCCGCGCTATGCTATGCTTCGTTCGCGCTTGGCTGTGGTTGTGCGTCGTCGTGCGGTATAGTTTGGTTTTTGTTCGCGTGCAGCGATGTGTTAATTTATATGTTGCGCAGCTGTGATTGATATGCGCGTGGTGTGATCTAAGATGTCGCCCCTACGTTGTGCGTTAGCCATGCGTCTTCTCAGGGAAAGTGGCTGTACGCTGTCGAAAATGGATACGTCGAGATTCAGCCGTGCCATTGTGACGCCATTGTTGGCGGTATGGGATCTTATCATCACGAATGTTCCAGGCGAGTACCTGTTTTCTCTTTTATGTTGTTGTGGTCAGCGTTTGTGTCTTGTGTCAGATGTCATTGTATGTACGGAGCGGTTCACTGCTAAATGTAACAGGGAAGCTTGGCGGCCGCTGCCGCCTGCGACGAATTTCGCGCAGGCGCAGCACCCGTTGTTCTGAACTCTTTCGTCCTTTCGTTGTTTGCTGTCGCGCCGGCCGCGCTTCGAATCCGCGCCTTGTTCTCTGCCTTCGTGAAGCGAATCGTTTCAGCGTCGAAAGTGCGCCGTCCGCGGTGTCGGGTAGCGCCTGTAACGCGCTTCCTGTTACATTTTGCTGTGGACCGCTGCGCACAGCCATTTTGTCACTATCACAAAGCGCGTGTGTAATACTCGGATGTAAGTGAATGTGTGCCTGAGCTCGCACAATGCAGCGGGACACCTACCTAGGTTTTATAATGCAACAGGGTCTACAGCTGGGCTGCTTGGGGACTCATAACGCCTGTGTTAAGCTGCACACTTAACAGGAAAAATCTGAAAAAAAACTTAAGCACTCTCTGCCGCTGCTTGTTCGTGTTTTGTCCGCGTTGTGCTGTTTCGGGTGTCGCTTCCCACACGCACAAACACACACACATCATGATCTTTGACACGTGCAGTTTCACGTTTTCCAACCGGTTGAGCCTCCCCTTTCGGCCTCTATAGCACGCGGCGCAACACCGGCAACTTATTTTGACGGCCCATGTACCCAGCTTAAGGACGGTTTGCAGTGAAAGCGAAAGAATTCGTGGAACGAACAATAATGTAGTACAAAACTGGAATAAAATTCACGTTTGTGTTTAGCACGCATCTCCTAAGGTTGCAATTTACAAACGATCGTTGTAATGCCAACTGCAAGCAATTTTTCTTCTTGTCTAACCCCATTTGTGGTCAAAACTGTTATGTCGGCCTTTCGATAGGTGGTGAAAAAGGAGGGGGAAGAGATCCTGACGTTGTGTCGGGGGCCACATAATACTGTCCCGCGGGCCTCATGTTGCCGACCCCATGTTGTAGAATATATATATATATATATATATATATATATATATATATATATATATATATATATATATATATATATAGTGATTGTTGGAAGAAAAATAAGGCACTTATTTCTGTCTCCCAGTTGGGGACACGGCTCAGTGCCTTGTAGAATATTCTCGTACCCGCTCCTCTGCTATCAGAGCGCGGGTGTGGAAAGTATCTTGTTGGGTCAACGCCGCGAGGGCCAGCTGTTTTAGTTTCCGCGATGGACGCGCACTTCACGGTTCATCACAAGGAACGAAGGTGGCAGCCAATGGCGGCCAGGTGCGTTTGGCTCGTCACCTATTTAAGCCGTGCAGCACGCATACAACAGCGCTGTGGCAGATGGCTTCATTTTGTTATGGTGATAGGGCTGTGCTGTACTGGCAAGTTCATAAATGGCCGTATTCGCGTTTTTCGTGCTTTCCGGTGTTTATCTGTAACGGCGTTGCCGCGTGATTTGGCGCTGAAGTCAGACTTATTGATAGTCCTTTCGCTTTCCCAAAGGACGAAAGACCTTTTGCGTGGCGTCGGCCATATCACGAGTTGAGGGGCGCGGTTAATCTTTCCGCGACAAATCGTGATCGCGGCATGCGCCAAACGGTAGGCATACGGCCAGTTACTACGACAGGGTATAGTCTTGGTTGGCGATTCGTCGCAATTACGTTTTAACCTCAGTAGGCTTAGAAGGATTACGTGTTAGTGATGTCTTACTTGAAAAACAAGAATGCGTAGCACTGAAGTCTTCATTTGTTCGAATTTGACCGAATATTCAGAAAAGCGCAATTTCGCATTTTTTTTGTCCAATATGCTAATAATTAATATATAACGGAAATATTAGACTCGTATACGAGATTCCGAATACTTGCACACACCTATGTACTACCGATCAAGCACACAACTATAATTGTTATTAAAGGAGAGTAGTTGTTCGAGGGCTAGTTTCTTTGTTAGACAGAGCCAAATGAAACTAACAGCCAGTTAAATCAACCTTCCTTCGCTTAATAAAGAAGTTATTACTTATTAATTGCCTGTTGGTTTCATTTGTGGCGTATATGAAAGTTATTACAGCACAATAGTTCGCCTAGGTTGATCACATAGCTAGTAGGTGCTCCATATAAACAATTTTTTCCAGCTTTTAAAACAGAAGCAGCTGTGGAAAAGCTTCACCTTTGTGTGCGCCTTCTTTTTCTAATGCACAAGGAGACCAGTAGCGCCAATAGCGTCAGCTCTGTTCTCTTTGCCGTTTGTTCCATGCGCAACTGATTATGCGTGCCATCACACTGCCACACAATGTTCTGCAGTGTACAGGACATTAATGAGCGATATACTGTAGTGAACGGGTATGAGGAAGTTTGTGTTTATTCACGTTGTATTAGTGCGCGAACACACAAGGACACAATAAATAGCGAACACATGTTTACCATTGTGTTTGCACTGTAGTACGAGGTGCATATGCAGTACACACTCACAATGCCTTTTATTTTTCAATGCAGGGTGACATTCTTGCAATCCCTTGTGCTCCATCTACTGACAGTGGTATTTCAGAGGTGTCATGTGCTGCATCAACTGGACAGTGGTGTTCCAGTGGTTCCAAGTGCATCTACTTGCGGTTTTGCGGATTTCCCCTACCTCGAGGTCAAATATGAACATTTTCTGTTAAGGAGGATGAAACGGCTTGCTGTATGAAAACGCCTGTTTCAGTTTTACAATTTTTAGTACAACGGGCAATTTTCGGCATCTGTTTGCTTGGATTATATTTTTAGTGTTGATATAATGCAAAGGTCTGTTGTTAGTTTTCGAGCACAGTAAGAATGTTTTAGATTTTTTTACTATTCAAGACATCTTAATAAGAATTCATTATTTTAATTGCTGGGTAAATTTTGTGCTGGTGAATTTTAATTCTGATGTTCAACTTGCACTCCGTGGCGAAACTGTTTCTCTTGAAAATTATGTGCAACATTCACGGCAAGTTTTGCTTTAGGAACCGTAATGATACTGCACTAGTATCACTGCAAATCATAGCACAGAATGTGATGTATGCACTGATACACTTATGGACAGAGCAGCAGAGCGCTGTTATGTCTTTCTGTGCCTCTGTGTATAGGTTTTCGTTAAAATCAGCGCAGTACCAAGAAACACAAGCTTCAACTCCTGTCACCTCTAGTAATGTTCGCCCAATAATTTCAGTATTTTGTACCACTTGAAAGAAGCGTTAAACTTGCATTACTGCAACTTTATGCAAGAAATTTAAAGTTTGGTGATTTATATTCACTGGGGCTATAGTGCAGTTGTGCTCTTGGTTGATTTTGGGTTGATTTTTAACTTCATCAAGAGCAGAATACAGGGTGTTCAGAAGTCAGCTTTATTGCTTTCTTTTTTATTTCAGCATCGGGAGGTACGTTATAATCACCTTTGCGGATAAGTTATGTATCCATGGAGCCACAGTGAGACAATAATTATCGCTGTCGGCCGCCCAGTTAACTATGATTGAATCAAGTACTTCTTAGTGACTGCAGCAAGCGGGCATTTTTGTATTGAAAAGTTGGAGGCGGTCGCTTTTCTACGCAGTTCCACTTAGAAGGATTCTTCTAGCATGTCTGTGCTGCGAGATATCTTGCTGCAAAATTTCATTGCGATTTGCATTATTACACATGCAAGACGGTGAGCGCTGGCGCAAAGCCCCTCTCCCTCCCCCCACGCTGTTACTACCGGCTGGCGATAGCAAGCAATTACTCCTCGTTACATCACGGAGGAAGATTGCGCCGGTCCACACCGCCCTGCATGCGTGATTATGCAATCCGCCATCAAACTTTGCAGCGAGATATGGCGAGCAGAGACATGCTGGAATTCTTCCTTGTAGAACCATGTAGAAAAGGGACTGCTTCCAACTTCATTACAAACGTGCCCGCTTGCTACAGTCACTAAAATGTTCAGTATTGAATCAGGTAATTTGGTGGCTGACAGCAATTACAATTGTCTCACCTTGTGTCCCCCTGGATACATGTCTGCAAAGGCGGTTTTCACATTCTTTCCAGAGCTGGATTTTAAAAAACCATAAACCATAACTTTGAACACTGGTATAGTAACGTAAAGCTGTCGTTTTACTGTACAACTCCCCACTGTTGACGTGATTTTTTTATATTGTAGTTGTGCGTTGATGTTAGAAAAGATTTCAGAAGTGATGTAGTGTTGAAATGCTGGTGCAGAGATTTCAATTGAGGGGATCAACCTACTCAACAAAATATTTACAATGAAATGAAGCTGCCGGCTCGAAAACTATTTTGAAGCAAAGTTGTATTCTTGGAATACTATTTCGTCCTCTCCATTATATTCAGTGTTGTAGCATCACATATAGTTTTCACAAGGCCCGTAATAGCTAGGAGGCAGAGGGGGCCATGCCCCCTCCCCCCTCTCCTGAAATTCTGACGGAGGGGGATGTTTTACCGAAAAAAATATGAAAATGCGTGTTTTTCAGGGCTTTCAGCAAATGCCTCCCCCTCCCACCCCCACCGCTCAAAAAAATTCCTGGCTACGGGCCTGCTTTTCACAATGGCTTTTTAATACAATGCTATGTAAAAATGCATAGTAGGATTCAGTTACTGTTTTACAATTCGAATTTTGGTATCGCCTTCGTTAACGTTTCAATTGTGGTTTTTTTTGCAAGGCCATAAAAACTGAAGTTTACATTCTTTCAAATTTCTTTTTCATAGACAAACAAATTGTTTTCATGTGTCAGGCACCCTCATTGGCAGGTTCGATCAGCTTAAGTTTGTTGTCAACGTGCTTATAACATGCAAATTTTGTTGTACGTAAAAAAAGTTTGATAATTACCCATGTCTGTTTTTTTCCAATTTTTCATACCTTTCTGTATCACAGTGGACAATAAATATTTAAGATTTTTTTTTCAAAATCAAGCGTTATGTCTTGCAGACCAGTGTGACTGGATGTGCAAGCCATATTAAGCATTGCTTTGTACATATGCTCGTACATGATGTTGTATATAGATATTTATATGTGTGTACTACTTCTGATTTCATTTCATGATCCTTAATATGCAGCACAAGTGGGTGATGACCGAATTTGAAGCTTCAGGTGGACACACGAAGCTTACGCATGGATCACTGCCGAATTCACTAATTCGGGGTGTCTTTCCAACCGAGCCTTCCTTATGCGAACACGACCTTTGCCAAACCAGCAATATGAAGACGCGTTTGTGCAAAGGAAACAGACTCGGTAGTACACCCCGAATTAATGATATCCGCAGGAACACATGCATGACGCCCTTTGTGGCCACCTGAAGCTTCGGTTTCGGCCATTGAACATCACGCGAAATGAATGGGGTGCACCCTTCCAACACCCATACGAAAGGGTGTTAGTACGAGCTAACACCCGAACACCCCACAAAATTTTTGCTGAACACCCTTTCTCTAGGGTGTTAAATTAACACCCTAATTGAAGGGTGTTGTCAATAACACCCAAAGGGTGTCCGTCTGGCGACAAGCCGATTTACACCCTTAAGGGTGTAAAAATGTTTAGTGTGCTGCAGTCTTACGCTTTGACCTCCAAGGTGGTGCCGGTGGGAGATTTTTCCTGTGCGTTGTTGAACAATAAAAAATTCGCAGCGTGCGCGTTAACTAAAAGCCGAATTCTTCTGTCTCTCATTCCCCATTAGCAGCCATTGGCATGTTCCAGTAGGAAACGTTAGTAGAAGTGTAAGTGTTAGCTAAAAGCCGACTTCTTCTGTCTCTCGTTCCCATTAGCAGCCATTGTTTACCTCCAAGGTAGTGCCCGGTGAGATTTCTCCTGCGCGTGATTAAACAATAAAAATTTTGTTCAAAACGCCGTTGATTGATGAAATAAACCAACGAAAGACGCCAGATGTTTTCTAAAAGCAAAACGAAAGAACGCCAGATGTTTCTAAAGCAAAACGAAAAGACGCCAGCTGCTTAACGAAAGATGCCAGATGTTTTCTAAACAATGAAAATTCACAGCGTACATGTAAAATTAAAGTGAGCCGCAAGTCGTCATAACTCATCGAACCTTTAGTATAAACGCGCCCGATCTCACGTCGGTGATGATGTACTGGGCAGAATTCACGGAAGATTCACGGTTTACCGATGAACCTCCGCAGCTTCGCCCACTCATCATCATTCACTCCGTGGATATGCTGTGATTTCTTTTTTTGGCGAAATGACTAGGAAAATGTTGGTGCCTCGTAGAGGTGCCATTCAGTGCCCATGTGCTTCGAGTTGTCAATTAATTCGCTCTCGCGGTGCCATTACTTGGCCTCCTGGTTAGCTAATATAGTAGAACGACCGTATACGTATAGGCGCTTGGTCTGAGAAAATGCTGGCTCTGATTTACATCAGAGCCAGTATTACGTTTAGCAGCCAATTTCTTGGTGATTTCGAGCATCGCGCATAGTAGTCGTTTTACTGATTTTTTTTATCGCGTTTCAATCCGTGAGCACCGTACATCTATATACGAGTTTCCTTGCAACATTGAACACTATAAGCTGCTTGTCTATTTGTAAAATTTTGAAAGTGCTCGTACATCATGCGGTGCTGATAAAACGCGGCATTTGTACGGTAGTTTAACAACTTCGCAGATTGAAGAGGTCCGCGCAACGATGGTGTGATTTGCTGAGCGCGGGAAGGAACAAGACGTGTCTGTTGCCGAGCCGGCCGATCTCTGATCGCGTGTTCGAGTTCTCGCGAGGCACGGCGCTCGCTCGTATATCAAAGTCCTCGCCAAGATTTCTAAAATAGATGTTTTTCTCTAGCACAAGCCGCCAGCTGCGCTCGTCGCACGCGCGAGAACACGCACTCCCTCCAAGCCGAACTAGGCGGCATCCGTCAATTTCGTGGATCGATGAGGGTATCTGTAGAGGCCTGTACAAGGAATGACCGTGTTTGCTCTGGCCAAAGGCACGCGAGCGTCACGTCCTAGGTTCTCAATTTAGAAGCGTTAGGATTACGCTGAGGCCCAACTCACCTATAGAACTTGGAGTGCGGAAAGTTACCTCTCAAAGTCAGAATACGAAATAAAGTTCCAATTTCCGACATTGCGTCCCCAAACCCGGTCAAGTATCTAACCACCGTGGAATGGCTAGCTGGACAGTGCAGCCGGTGAACGGTGAACAAGCATATAATGCACAACGCTTGAGAGCATATAATGCACAACGCTTTCATCGTTGTGTACTCGATCGCGCAGTTTCTAGCACTTAAGTTCTGCTATCGAGCAATGGTTGAACAAAGTCCATTTTAACTTGTGCCGAGACGTAATGGATCGCGCCTAGTTGGAAGTACGCAGAATAGTGAAACTGGAAAATATGGAAGTCGAAATTTTCCCCGCGTGAAAGCTGCCTTAATTAATGCGAAAACCTTATATGAGACAAGAAGTTCTCGGTACTTGGCGAGACCCGACGATACTTCGCGAGACCTGCTTAGATTTCACGAGACCTGACGTGATATCGTGAGACCTTGTCGGCGGCGTCGGCGTCATCACGAGTGACGCAAAAGAAAGCTAAGTAATAAAAGCCGGTCAAAAGCCATGCGGTACTCAAATGACGTCATGATGGCGTCACATGATGACGCCATCGCGCGACATTGTCGCTTGATCAAAGGCGGACCGATCACGAACGTTCTGCAAAACCATGCGATGTGCAGACAATTTGCAATGCCTCACATCCCGGGGGCAGTGCAAAACCACGTTAGGTACAGCAAGTTTTCATGGGTGGGAGGATCATTAAAATAGACTCAGATGGAAAAAAAGAGGAGAAGAAGCAAAGTGAAGGAGCAAAGATAGGGGGAAAAAAGAAGTAGAAAAAGCAGAAGACGGCTTTCGCCCTCCAATCGTTTCAGGCAAGTGCATAAGGGACCCTGTGAGATTCTTTAAATTTTATTATGGAACGAGACTTGTAACTCGGCGACTATACTCGTTATACTCAATACCAAAAAATAATGTGCGACAGTAGAACCCACTACTTGAGTCTATGTAATAGCTCCTCGCCTTTTTCAGCTTCCCAGCTTCAGTCGAGTCCACAGGCATGAGCAGAATACACCACCTCAGATATCGGCACTGTAGAAAGGCGTGATCAACAATGGCGACGATGTACAGAGCCGGATGAAACGGCCTTGATCCGTAATCTCAGCTTCCTTTGCTACTTTTTACTCAATAGTCCCCTCCCCATTTTTAGGGTAGTAAACTGAAAACGCGACTGGTTAGCCTCCCTGCCTTTCCATGTCCTCGGCTCTCTATCCATCTCGCTCGCTGACCATAAGCTGTTATCCCAATCAGTGATAAAGTACTTGGAGAATCGTGCATCACAAACACTTATTCTATCAAGTTTGCACCATTTATAAGACGTGCGACACGAATGCTGCCGGTCAGCACACGGAAACCTTCTCCACAGTTGTATGCCTTTTTGCGGACATTATACAGCGCCTGTGCTTATACGAGGCGAGCACGAATGAACGTGCTACAACAACCTTCGGTGAGGCCTTCCGTCTAAGAAAATACATTGATAATGATCATGAAGTCTACTTATGAGTGATTCACGTGTCAACAAGTGCAAAGTTTAATGGCTACGTGCTATGCATTTTCATTTCTGCGCACGTCGTTGTCCACAGGTCGCGCACTACGTGCATTCTGTAAGACATTGCATAAAGTAATGCTTGAAGTACATCCGCTTCATTAAGCATGTACGAATGCTACCGGCTCATTCTCTTCGTTGAGTCCCGTGGGAAACGGGCAGCAGCTTCAGTTCGCGAAGCTTCTTGAAAGCTCAGGTTGTGCACTTAATATTGGAAGGCGCGACGCCGTTAGCCGGCTGCACAGCCTCACTCGTTATGCTCGAGGCATTTGCGAATTTCGCTACACAAGTTACCCAAGCACGGCCCTCTGTTAAAAAGTAAACATTTCTATATACATGACACTACGAGCACGCCGCTATATATAGAAATTTACATCGCGGCGTTGTTCTACCCAATATAGATGTAGATGTGCAGTAAATGCTTCAAATGCGATCTGCTTTTGCCTCCTGGGTAGATTTAGCGGAACGATGCCCAGAAGTAGATAAATTTAGCCCGCTTTCACCCTAAACCAATTCACGTTTGATTTTGCTTTGTTTTGCGAATAAGGACTGTCGGTCCTTGTTCACCTCTGATTTAGAATCTCTACAACAGTCCTAAAAATATTTTCTCCGCGGTGGAAGGTTTCCGTTATGATCCAAATCAATGACCTAATAACTTCGTCTATATTTTCTTTTTCAAGATATTCTTTTTTTAAATGCGAATGCATTTCTTAGTCGGGCTATGTGGGCATCCGGCGTTGTCCGCGGCGCCCTCTCCCATAGCAACAGCTGCGGGCGCGCGCGCTTATCCTCGCCCATAGCAACCGGAGCATGTGGTGCGAGAGAGTGTAGGAGAGGGTAGGTGCAGTGCTTCGCCGCTCCTTCTCTCGCCGTTCGCTCTCTCTCCTCCCTGCGCCCCACTCTCGACCGCTCGCGCCTCACTCTCGACCGTTCGCTGGCTGGGAGCCTCTCAAGAACATCCGGAAATGTGTGCTCGAGACGCCGCTGTGAAACGCCAACGCCGAGCCGAGAACGCTGGCGCCCCACTCTCCCGTCCGCTCGCGCCTCACTCTCGACCGTTGGCTGGCTGGGCGCCTCTCAAGGCGATGGCAGAAGTCGGTGAAGGCGAATGTCTGACGGCAACGGTACCCTCTCTCGGCGCAAGAAATGCATTCGCATTTCCTCACGATTCCCTTGGGGGATGTGGGGGCATTTTTTTTTTCTACTGGCGCTTCTGAAATCGCTTTTTTCTTTGTATGAAACACATCTAGCACTTCTATAATCAATTACATCTCATATCTTATCCTGCCTACAGACAGAGATGAACGATATAGTAGTATAAGCTGGACAGTGGCCTGCTATATTAAACGATATCGGTCTCACAAAGTAACCGCGCGGAAGGCTGTACAGGCGCCAGCTCAAGTTCCTGAGCACTAAAGGTTTACGTAACAGACACCGAGAAAGCGCCTTGCTACAGAAGAATTTCGTCTGTACTCCGCATCTCTAATTTTCAGCTCCTTCTAGCCGGGAGAAGTAGCCAACCAAGGCTAACCTTAGGATCAGGGGCTAGGCAGAAGAGAGAGAGAGAAGAAATAATAGAAAAGGAAAGGCAGGGAGGTTAACCAGTATAGGACAACCGGTTTGCTACCCTACACATGGGGACAGGGTGGGGGAGATTAAAGATGGAGAAGAGACAGAAAAAGATAGCACATGACACTTTTTTCGGGGGAGGGGGGGTGGGGGGCTTTTGATCTGAAGTGGGTGCCAGGCAGGTAGATGTGGTCCAGTGTCATTTTGTGCTCTGTATACCGTGGCAAAAACAGAAAATTTCGGGGGGGGGGGGGGGGGGGAAGGGGCATGGGCCCGGTGTGCCACCCCCTGACTACGCCACTGCTCTGGATAACCTTTCGATGCATTGTTTCCAACGCTCTATCTCTTCATCAATGCTGGATCTTATTACTGCTATCGATAATTGATTTGTATGCATTTTCCATTCGATTAATGACCAGTACCTTATGTTGAAGGCGAGTCGAAGTTCTCAAAGATAACACAACACGTCAGGCAGCATATTCTTCTCAATGCCTGGATTAAACAGAATGCCTTCAGGAATGCACGTCTTGGGTCACGGACTTTGCAGCCAAGCGTCACGGTTTGCAATCAGCGTAATGAGCCACGCAATCAGGGAGCAGCGATTGAGGACTCCCCTTTATTTGCGCAAGACGCGACCGGCGTCCCCCTCGGGACACGGAGCTCCGAACCGATATTCCGAGGTTTCAATACGCTAATTCTGAAAGGGAACTGTGTTTCTGTGAGCGAACACATTGGTAATTAGCTCGGACTCTCCCAGTTCGCTATGCTTTCGAGCTGCCTGCATCCCGGCGGCAACAATTTCCGACCGTCTGGTACGCCGGAATGAAGTCGAATGTACCGCGCAGCCCCTGTCACCTCACTTGCAAAGATGTATGATTATTCAATTACACGTTCTAACTGTGTACAGGCGCCAAGTATGCTGAAACTATGAAGATGACAAAACTTCGCACGCTGTAGGTATACCCACCTTGGCTTCATTGTTAAAAACTATAAGTATCGGTAAAAATTGGTTCATGAATTGTAAGAACTACAGAAAATGACTTTTGCGTGGGTTGCAGTGCTTTCGAAAAAGACCAGGAGCTCTATATAAAATGATAAAATTATATGAGGGGTTAGGCCCAAATGTCCAGGCATTATTACTCTTTTTTTTTTCTCTGCAGTATCGCTAAAATGTACAAACACGGGTTTCACTACCCCCGCGTTGTGCAGCACCTAATTGATGCCGATTTCTCAATATGCAAACTGTGCCCTAGAGAAAGAAACGACGGCCTCCGGTGGTTTTTGCAAATTTTGTCGAGCGCATGCGTGAACACGTCAAACTGCGACTTTATTTACAGAGCATCGCTTCGCTACACATAGACGTAACTAAAGAACGACAGAGGAAGGCACCCTGAACGTAAGGCGTTTGCAGGCTTTCGCAGGCGTTTGCAATTTCACCGCAGCCATCCCCCCCCCCCTTTTTTACTATACTTTTACCGAGCCCTTCCCACTGAAGCCCTTACTATCAGAGCGCAGCGCAGAAACTAGGAATTAAGGGGGGGGGGGGGGTGCTTTGAGGCTCGCCTTTCCGAGCACAAGGCTCTGATGACGGGCCTATCTACGTAATCAACCATGTATGACTGCGCCCATGCCGAAGTGCTATGTTCAAGAAACGATCACACAGAAAAGTATTTGCCCTCACTGAAGTGACAATGCTAAAAGACCGCCTGTAGGGTGAACATCTTAAACGAGACGTGACGGAAGTCGTCACTATTCGGAACGTTGTGTTGCATATAGAGGGGCAGCTAGGCCATTATTTATATACCGCTATCCATATGCAACTGCGAAGCGGCGTGCACCCACGTAATTGCAGCCCGTAATGGCCCATAAAGAAAGGTTAGGCATTTGCCATTCACGCTCGGGTCACAGTCCTGGCACGCATAGAAATGGCCGCATTCCCGCTCGGAGCGAGGCTGCTCCGCCTTACACCATCTCCTGATGCGGTACCTTAGCGCTTCCCATTTTCACACAGCTGCTTATTTTACACTATGTTGTCCTTGCCACTTTATTACTTTTTTCTTTACTTGGCTTTGCAGAGGCTGCCGGAAAAGTTTCTCAATGCAGGGAATTCTCCTTTTTATTGCTCATACATTTAACAGAAACGCGCGCTGCATTTCAGCCGGTCACGGCAATATGAATGCGCTGTGTATTACGAATGGTTCTTCTCCAGAAAATGTTCGCTGTTTCACCACGCTGCTGCTAGTGCTTTGTCGCGTTAAGCCCCTAGATTCTGCTGGTATTTTTCACGCAGCAGTAAACGCGTAAAGGTTGAACGCATTAAAATCCCGGTGTATCGTGAGTTGTACTGGCCAAACTGGAAGGTGCATGAACTTCTAGAATTTTGGTCAAAACACGTATTTCTACGCATAACAACATATCTTGTCGTTAAAATGCTGCGCAATTAGTTTTTCTATATTGGGATGCAAACCATAACACCTTTGCGATGTACTTGTCGCGCTGCTTCATCACCATCTGCTGCGATGACAGGAATAAGGAGTAGCCGGTGCCTTATTGGTGCGCCAACAGTGGCACAGAAACTCGGGAACGAGGGCGAAGGAGAGGAAGACGACAACGAAATAGAACAGCCTGCCCGCAGCAATGGTGCTGTCTCTGTGTCGTTCCTTTACAATGTCAATGTTCCTTTACAATGTTCCTTTATGTCGTCAAAAAAAAAAAAATATGAGTCCAAGAACGACAGGCTCAGAGAGTTTTAGCTATTCACGTAAATAGACCGCACCTCGGGACCTGAGCATTGCACAAAATGCACAGGCGAGCCAATATTTCTTTTCTTTTCTTCTTATTATTTCGGTTATCGCGCGCTTTTCTGGCAACGCGGAAACAGATATTGATGATGCGCTTGAAATGCACGTTATTGTTATTCGGGAACACGTGGACCCGGTAGAGTTGGTGATCGCTGCATGATATGCTTACTGCCACAAAATGACGAGGATAGCGAAATCAACACAAGCAAGTAAACTCTAAAAAAAAAGAGAGAGAGAGAGTATGTGTGACTCCTTTCAGGGAGTCTTGACTTGCCACGTATACGACTCTCTTTAAAGGAAGACTAAAGGCAAATATTAAGTCGACGTTGATTGTTGCAATAGCGTCCCAGAAACGTAGTGCTTGTTTCGTGCCAAGCAAATGCTTATTTTGAAATAAAATCACGTTTTAGTGGTCCGCAATGCGTTACCGCACTTCAAATCACCACCCGCCTGAACGGGCCTTCTGACGTAGCAGATGCTGTGCCCAACGTTGCCCGCCTTTACTGCCCGGCCGCCGACGCTACGCCTTCTTGCGCAACAGCGGTCATCAACCTTGCCAAGACGCAGCCACGGGCCACTCCGAAACTGTATAGTCCACTGTAACGGAGCTTAGCTTGGCCAGCAGCAGAAGTAGAGTATCGACAGTGCGTGCGAAAATAGCGAGAGCCAAGAACACACAGCAGTACGCGATACCGAAACTACCACTGAGACCCGACCGCATGGGCGAAGCGCAGCTCAGCGAAAACGGAACTTTTGAACCACTCGCGCCGTTACCCATGGTAACGCTAAGGGGTTCTTTTTTCCATGAATCAAACAGAAACGAACAAGCAGCATTTTATTACGCCTTGTGATGCACGGAAGGTTCTTTTTTTTTTATCTCAACTAGTTTGATTACTAGTGATTAAATGTATTCAGACTCTCTCACGTCATCGGGATCATTTCGAACATGCCCCACTCGTGGCGCATATCATGTCCTACATTTACCTTAATTTCTCGTTTAGTAGAGCACTGCTGTTGACAATATCGACGTTTTAGACGTTCTCACACATTGAACTTTCACTCTGACATAAATTGTTATTAAATGCGAAGCATTTCTTAACGAACCTCAGGCACTTTGGCCGTTTCTATCTATCTATCTATCTATCTATCTATCTATCTATCTATCTATCTATCTATCTATCTATCTATCTATCTATCTATCTATCTATCTATCTATCTATCTATCTATCTATCTATCTATCTATCTATCTATCTATCTATCTATCTATCTATCTATCTATCTATCTATCTATCTATCTATCTATCTATCTATCTATCTATCTATCTATCTATCTATCTATCTATCTATCTATCTATCTATCTATCTAGCCGCCTACGTCTGGGCGCTCTCCTGGTTGTCTCCATAATTTGTAATATACCAAAATTGGCCTAGCAGGGGATCAGTTTATGACGAACACGATTCACTGGTCATGACATGAATAACGCAAAATACCTGTCGCGTACGTCATGAAACCTTTTCTCTCAGTCACGTGTGGCAAATGCCCGTAAACCAAAGTTAATGTAACGCGGGTATGTGCCACAGGTGATACAGAGTCTCAACCAACACAGTAACCGCGAACACACACATTGACACACACGGAAAGTGATAATAATAATTGAATGGGTTTTATGTCTGAAAACCACGATATGATATGGAGACGCCGTAGCGAATGGCTCCGGAAATTTTGACCATTGGGTACTCTTTAACGTGTACCGAGATCGCACAGAACACGGGCATCCAGCATTTTAACGCGATAGCGTTAAAGAGCTCGTATCGCAGAAATTCGGCCGTCGGCGTCGGCGCCGGCACCGTTGGTTGTGAGCGAAAAATCATCATCTTGTCCGTGACCGAAAAATCGAAAAAGCTGCAAATAAAATAAATAATAAAAAATGTTGGATGCGAGTGAGAATCGAACCCAGGCCGTCTGCGTGGCAAGCAGGTGTTCTACCACACAGCCACGCCTCTGCTTAGGGCTGCACTGAAAGTAACTTTGATGCTTCCCAAAAATACGCGTCCTGTATACAGGTGTCACAGTACGATATGTAATATGGCAGTAAAATTGCGTGGTACAAGCGTACATTGCCATCGGGCGTCACACCACGTCAATATCATAACGACTTGGTGGTTTAAAGACAGCCACCCATTACAAAAGGCACACACATTACTGCGCGTATTCCCTTAAGACCACGTAGTGGATGCATTGCAGCTTCGAAAAAGGTTCTCGCGCATAATTGCTCCTGGTTTAAAGCATGCTACCCATTACATAAGGCACACACCTTATTGCGCGCATTCTGTTCAACACTCGTAGCGTTCGAAGTGCACACTATGGGCAGGATATTGCTATCGCGTTCAACTCTTAAAGGTGAAGCTTAAGCGCCCCCTCATTTTTGCCTCTATCGAAATGCGATCGCCACGGCCGGGATCGAACCCGCGAGCTTCGGGTCAGCAACCGAGCACCTTAACCGCTACACCACTGCGGCGGACGCAAGGAAAGTGAAGAAACTGAAGACAGAACACCCCTGGAAGACGCTCAAATCCACTCGTCCACCTGGTCCACAACGTGGACCATGTGGATTACGCAAAAACCGGCGTCAGTGCTTCCTACAATAAATCTGCTGAGAGAACCAGGCCTCTCATCATTACCGGTGTCTTCAACATTGATTTATCAGACCAAAAAATGCTTGGTCCTTGTACTGCGTGAAAGACGGATTGGATGTGGAGAGGGCATCAAAAGACCTCGCTGCCACATCCACGACAGGAGGTATCATAGATCATTTCATCGTAAGAGGCATCCAGGATTTCCACCAGCTGTACTATACCTCCCAATTCACTACACTTGGACTCCTCGTAACCGCGATCACGAACGAATCCGATTAACAAGTCCGGTCCAGCTGCTGGTGCTCACTGATCACTGTGATGATGACCATGTTCGAGAATTTTCAAAAACCTCTTCTACACATAGACGTCAGACTCTGCCCAGGCGGCGCTGCGAGAAACACCGCCACCAGCACCCTCATCGCAGCCCTGGCACTAACTGGGTATAGTGCAAAGAGAGCCGTCCGCAAGCGAATGTGCATAGGCCACAATATATCCCTCCTCGTTCGTTGGTGTCGAGGCGCTGTTTCTTGAAAACCAAGGACCTGGAAAGCTTCTTCCGCCAATGCACCCTTCAGAAACAAAGGAAGCTGATCAAAGCGAAATGCGAATACAGTGCAAAATAAGTTTCAGTTATTCCCGCGCGCTGCAACTCGCAAGTACAAGCGAGCATCGTACAACATCGAGTTCGAGGCAAACCCTCCGACAACCGTTCTCTAGCACCTAAATGCGTTAAAATCGGGTATATACGTAATGCCACAGCGATAAAGTACATACACGATCAATTTACTTAGCTATGCATCTTACGATCAGTGAGTGGTACAAAACTCCGTTCATCAGGGACGAATGGGCCCGGCGATTTTCGCCTTTGCAGTTGCATTCTCCGTTAATTCATCTCTCGCTTCCTGTGCATTGGACTGTTTTATTACGCATCCTCAAATGGTCTCTTGATGGTCGTCTTCCGTTTGTGTGTACTGCAAATGGAGATACGTGCGTGTCCACTTTCGTGAGGTACAACCAAAGGCAAAACCGTGGCCTCTCAGTGTTGTCGTCTCTTCTTTTAGTCCCTGTCTCGTTTGCGCGATTCAACCCTCAAGCTCTGAGATAACTACGGCAACCGCGGAGGACACGGGCGAAACAAACCTGAAGGTGGTCACGACCAACATTCTGCGATTTACTTGTATGACGCACGTGTTGGCTAGTTAGAACCAAAACTCTGAGCCTTCAAAACGTACGCGCGCGGTGCTGTGTTGTGACGACCAACTCGTCGCGGTGTGCGTATCACGCGTCTTCAGTCTGCCTCTAGCTGCTCACTTCGTGTTACACGACAAGCACCGCGGTCAGAGCCTCTGCTGAGCTTCATAGTCAAGGAATTACCACGGTTCTCTATCAGGGCTACGCAAAACAACAGCAGAGCAACGTTATCACACTTTCTCATGCGACCGGCTGGGGAGAACGCGGGTACTTCGTTTCTTCTTCGTGCGACAACTATGGAAATCGGTAAAACTGAACGTTGTTATTCAGTCTTTTACGTCCGTGGCATTTCACAACGCAACAGTGCGTCTTTTGCGACGTTTCTTCGTAGCGTGCGGAGGGGTCTTGTCTGCTGCTGTTTTCGCCGTCGTTCTGGCGAGTGATCCAGCAAGCACTTCACGACGGTTCGGTGGCGCGTCCGACTAGCGGAGAGCAATTCACAGCTTTCGTTCTGAGTGTTAAATGCGCAAACACACGCTTTAGTTGCACCTGGTCCCACAGCAAACTGTGCGAGGGAGTTGGTCTATGCTCTACTCAATACTTCTCCGACAGGTGGCGCCACACGTCTTGGAAACTCCAGAGTCTGACGTCTATACACAAGGGTTCGTGAAACGTGCGTGCGTTCTCCGTCATAACGGACAAGTATAAGCACTACAACTGTAACTGTGACTAACGTACGTGCAGTGCGTCTGTGCATGCCATTCGGCTGTGTATATATCTAGGCAAACATTCTTGAATGAAGCTTAGTCGCGAGTTACACCTGTCCTGTGCGTTTGTGTTTCTTCTTTGTCCTGTTCGGATTCGCGCTATCCAGTATTGATGAATATAAGCACTACGTATCAGCTTACCGCGTCTGGTGTTGGTAACACCCCTGTTGCTGTTGCCATCGCTACGTAACTGTAAACAACTGGTTATATAATAGATATGCGACTCTTCAACATATGAGTGTGCGTATACCACTTCCATATTTCTCTAGCTTCATTCCGTAACGTTCTGCTCAATTCTTCGCATAACATCGATTCCCTCGGTATGTGGGATCTGCCAATTTTTTGCCTTTAGTGTCCCTTTGAAGAGGCACGCTAACTCCCTTGTGGGTCACACGACTCTCCGAAGAGAGGATAATGAACTTCAAAGAGAGTTGACGTGTCTCTTTAAAGAGAGTCATATACGTGGCAAGTCAATACTTCCCGAAATGAATCACACATACTCTTTCTTTTTTCTTAGAGTGTATACAGGCGGTGTGCGATTCTGTCGGAAACGCTGCCCTTCTTTCGCGGTAACAAATATCTCTCCTTCAATGTCTGTGAGAGCGCATTGGATAGATCTCTCTGAAAAATGATACAACAGTTTAAGAAAGCCTACGTATGCAAAACAAAACACGTAGACGTTTCGTATAAACACACATGTTCACGAAGGAATTACGTCGTCTCACTTTTTCCTCCTCGTTCGTGCGCGCGCAAGGAATAAAAGAAGAGTGATTTCGCGACAACGAAATTACGCTTCTGTTTTAGATTTTTATGTTCGAAAATGTACATTCTCCGGACAGGAATTCAACCACGTTTTGAATGACGAGAGCTTTGGCGGCAATGATGTCACGTGGTCGTGACGTCGACGAAGACAGCAGTCGGCGTTTGCAGAATGAAACTGTTTATTTGGCCGAACTTGTGGCCGGGAAAATGAACTAGAACTACAGCATTACACGCTGTACAATGATAGCGGCGAACAGGGCGTCGTCCATCGATCAGCTGACAAGCAGTCAAGCGCGTCGGCTTTTATACAGGCGCTATCGAACTTTCCAGCGATATCGCTGGTGGCGGCGTTATCTCTCGACAAAGCTGGAACATTCTCGTGCGGCGCGCAATCTTAACAGATTGTTCCAAAACAATCGCGAAGCTTCCTACACATCACGGCGAGGCCTGCGCAGCGCGTTGCCCACAGTCTTTGTGGTGAAGCTTACACTCATGAAATATAAGACTCGCGGCAATATCCTGCCAGAACTTATTTTTTTCCCTTAGTGCACGTCATGGAACACCTGAGCTGTGTGTTTTCTGCCTTCAGGAACAGAATGAAAGCTCCACGAAACTTTTGTTGTAGACGTGACAGAAGAGGTGAAATGCCCAATCAGCAGCAAGTTCGATAGAAACGGGCAAAGATAATGGAACTAGACAGCCGCATTCGATTGTACCGAGGCACGTAAAATAAAAACTACTACACGAGTTAGAATTAGCGGCGAGACAAGACCGTGGGTTAGTGCGAGAGCTCGCAAAATCAGGGATGTGCTTTCGCTGGGTCTTTTCTTTGTTTTTTTTTCTTTTGGTGAAAGTTCAGGCCTTTCGGCGCTTTCAACCGTAGATCAAAGACAGCCGGCGTGCTCTTCATTTACTTCTGTCAGCTCGTAACAAGCACAAAGAGAAAATCGATGCCCTATACGAACCGGAAATGTTGTTCTTAGCAAGGCTTGCAAGAAATGAAAGGAAAAAAAAAGATAACAAAGGAACGCGGAAGTGCAAGCCGTTCCTCTTTGCTCGCTTCCTTGCCCTTCGTCGTCTAGGGCGAGCCGTGGAAGGAATTCAGGTTCTCCAAAGGATGGAACAGCGAAAGAATAAAATTTTCGAGGCGTGCAATGGAGGTGGTGTGTAGAACTGCAACAGCACTGAAGCCGCTACTTTTCCGTGGGAGTAGACAACGCTGAGGCGACAGTTCTTCCCGAAGTACTGCGCTGACCTGGCTCTTCTCAGACACAGCTAACCACCCTTTGTGGCATCTATCTTAAGAAACAAACCAAAAGAGCACTTGCTTGCAGATATATATTAGTCCCAGTGAAATACATAGTAGCATTTATTCTGACGTTTCGACATGGGCGCTGCCTTTATCAAAGATCATCTTTGATAAAGGGCGGTCCCCGGTCGAAACGTCACGGTAAATGATGTTACGTTTTTCCCGGTGACTTTAATCCTATCCTTCGCCAAGTAGCCTGGTACCTCCTTCTGAATTTATATACGTGTATATATCGCAAAGAAACACGATAAGCTGACCCTGAGGACATATCGGAAAATGAATATACAGATGGTCGTAAAAACAATACAATGCGTTTAACTAACGTTGCGGCCGTTGGACCGGGCGAAGGACTTATGTACATATATCTGTGCGTAATGTCGCCTGTGTTTTTAACCAGAATGCATGGCCGCTGAGGATCAGTATAGTACGTGCTAATTAACTAACTTTTTAAACCGAATACCAAACATGCGTTCAACGAACAGTCATCCTCTACGACCAAAGCGTCCATGCCGTTTACACGGAAAGAGGAATGCTCCACGAAATATATCCTAATTGAAAGCGCGCCGGTGCTCGACGAGACAGCGCCCCCCATTTTTTGGAGAGCGGGATTAAGCAACGCTTAATCCTCTTAGCTCAAGCTTCTTTCGGTTCAGAGCAGCTTAATGCTCGCCCGTAAATTCGCAGTCGCAACCGCGCGAACGTTGCTTACGTCAGGTACTGCTCAGGTAAGGGTATATACGTGCACCACTCGCGGGCTGCCACAAAAATTGATCCCCTTCTCCGCCGGCACGGTGCTGTAAGCCGATCAGGGTCCATTAATCGCAGGTCAGATTATACTGCCGAAACTTCAGCGCCAGTTCGCGATCCTCTTTTCCACTTCCGCTATGAATCTATAAAAGGATACGAAATAATTCACTGCGTGATTATTTTTAGCGGCACGAGTAACGCCTGATACTCTTGCTTCTCCACCAAGCACTTCCGGTCGAGCACTTACTTCCGGTTTCCCGAATAACCAGCATGTCTTCTAAGAAATAAAAAAAGTACGAAATCGATGGTTCTGCTTCTAGTTACGAGTTATTATATATTGCATACATATGATATTGGAGCATAAGTTTACTTACGATAACGGCCACTTAACTATCGGAATAATTAATGAAAATTAATTGAATTCATTCGTAGAAAAGCCGCTTTTCTTGCGACCAGCTGGGATTGTGGCGCCACCTGGCGGAGCAGATATCAACCACGCGCTGAGTCCTTCTACATGGCCTCCGAGATTCGCTCCGGAACGAAGAAACACATGGTTAACCCAAGGAATACACCAGGGCACACGAACGCCGAGGAGCGAGTGCGACTACCAGACACCTAAGATGAATGGGATCGCCTCCAAATTTTAACGCGATAGCGTTAAAGAGCTCGTTTCGCAGAAATTCCGGCGTCGGCGTCGGCGTCGTTGGTTATGAGCGAAAAATCATCATCTCGTCCGTGACGAAAAATCAAGAAAGCAGCAAATAAAATAAATAATAAAAATGTTGGGTCCGAGTGAGAATCTAACCCAGGCTGTCTGCGTGTCAAGCAGGTGTTCTACCACACAGTCACGCCTCTGCTTGGAACTGCACTGAAAGTTACTTCCATGCTTCACAAACATACGCGTCCTGTATACAGGTGTCACGGTACGAGATGTAATATCGCAGTAATATTGCGTGGTACAAGCGTACATTGTTATCGGGCGTCACACCACGTGAATATCATAACGACTTGGTGGTTTAAAGCCAGCCACCCATTACAAAAGTCACACACATTACTGCGCGTATTCCCTTAAGACCACGTAGTGGGTGCATCACAACTTCCAAAAAGTTTCTCGCGCGTAATTGCTCCTGGTTTAAAGCATGTTACCCATTACATAAGGCACACACCTAGTGCGCTCATTCTGTTACACACACGTAGTGGGTGCACTGATAGGTCGAAAAAACGTCACGCGCACAGACGTTCTCTCTCGCCACTGGGCTCATAACGCGCTTGTGGTGGATTCTGTGTCGTCTACAAGCGCCAACTACACTGTGGTGTCTTCCTCATCGGCGAGTTTTGGTGGGGCATCAGTGTCAAGTGGTGCACGACAACGAGGGCGGCCACGCAAGACGGAGGCGGTGAAAACAGACACCAAAGTTCGGCGTGCTGCGGCTATGCGACCACTTTGTACTTTGCCAATTACATTACAGTAATGGACAATCTGAATTTCTCGAGTAACAACATACAATCAGAATTATGCACTAAGTGGTCCAAGTAAGCACTAGGGGCAGGGTATCGCTATCGCATTGAACTCTTGAAGGCGAAGCTTAAGCGTCCCCCAATTTTTTACGTTATTTTATATGTAGCAAAATTGGGAGGTAGGCTGTGTTATAGCTCGGTTGTTGTCGGAAAATACCTAATTTGCATTTGAATTTTTTTTATATATGAACACATAGTACGGCCTTTCGCCAAAGTAGCATTCTAAATAGGCTCATGCAGGTCGTTATCACAACGAAATCTCCTAAGACCACTTTAGAGGTAGAGAAACTTCTAATATGTAAAGGCGCCTACTGAAAAAGCGCTAATAGAAACGACTAGCTACGCTCTTGCAAGCCTATCGCGGTGACTCCACAACTACACCGTCCTGCCGCTAAGCGTTAGGTCGCGGTTCAGAATCCCGGCAGCGAAGAGATATACCAAATCAAAAGAATCTGGCGGAACAAATTCCTGTTGTCTATGTAGAGCCAGCATAAAACATTTAGAGGCCACGATACAAAAGAAAAAGGCTTAATGTTCCTGCTGCTTCTACAGGCAGCCCCGAATTTATATTTCTGACCTGTTCCATAACGCGCTAAAAGCATGTACTGTGCAGTTCGACCGAATACAGTCACAAATTACTAAGAGGAGGAGGAGGAGGAATAAACTTTATTAGGGGAAACCAGCAGGTTTAAGTGGCCGGGCCTAGGCCTCCCATGAGGGGACGTCAAGGGCTTGCCTCAACGCCGCCTCACGGGCGTGCTGGGTCGCCCAGGTTTGTTCGTCAAGAGCGGAGCTCCGCAGAACCTCGCGGAGCCTCGACGAAAGGGTCGTGGTGTTAGTGTGTGTGTACTGTGCCGGGCACTCCCACAGCATATGCGAAAGCGTCGCCGGGTGAGTGCCACAGCCCCGGCAGTTGGGGGTAGTGTACACGTCCGGGAATATGAGGTGGAGGCGGGCAGGGGAGGGATACGTGTTTGTTTGTAAAATTCATAGTTCTTTTCAGACCTAGTTTCTTATTTTAGTTTAACTAACACATGGCAATAATGACGGATACTTGGCAATAGTTTAAGCCAACATTAGCTATCATTTAAATAACATTGGCTAGCACGAGCCAACGTTAATCAATGCTAACCAATGTCGGCAAGATGCGAGTCAAAACGGTTGGAGGACACGAACGGTTACTGATGACAAATTGCAACGTGGTTCTCTAAGATACACTAACCAACATTTGCAATCATTTAGCCAAGTTTAGCCAATACAAGACAGAATCATCCAACGTTATCCCACGCTAACTAGTACTGCTAGTATGCATGCAAATAGGTAGATCAGGACACCACTGGTGGCCGATCGTCCACCATTCACAGTTCGAAAAGGGAGCGGGGTACACTAAGGTTCGCTGTCGCTATCAAGTGTTTCATGCAGGAAAATCCCTCTTGCAAATTCCTCCTTTCGGCAGGCGACAGCCAGCAACTAGAGATATTTCATTGGACTCCAGTTAAAATAACATGGAATAAACTCTAAAGATGTGCTCGCCTTACAAAGTGTTCGTATTAAAAAATACCTGCTAATATTGATGCATCGAAAGATCCACTTTTCTTACAGTATATCAACCATCCGCGATCTTAAAACATTAAAAGATTCATAAAATTAATAAAACTAGGATGCCCTAGGAAGCATTTATTTTATTTTCATGACAGATAATATTGCTTTACGTATCCGTGTTCAACGTGCATTGAATAATTGAATTTTGCAGCTCGCTACTAAGACACACCGAAATGACGTAGGAAGGAACAGAAGAGGGCAGAACAAAGTCTTGTCCTGTTCACTTGTGCTTCTTCCTACGTCATTTTTGTCTCTCTCTCTCTCTCTCTCTCTCTCTATCTCTCCTCTCTCTCTCTCTGTGTGTGTGTGTGTGTGTGGGTGTGTGTGTGTGTGTTGTGTGTGTGTGTGTGGTGTGTGTGTGTGTGTGTGTGTGGTGTGGTGTGTGTGTGTGTGGTTTGTGTGTGTGTGTGTGTGTGGTGTGTGTGTGTGGTGTGTGTGTGTGTGTGGTGTGTGTGTGTGGTGTGTGTGTGGGTGTGTGTGTGTGGTGTGTGTGTGGGTGTGTGGTGTGTGTGTGTGTGTGTGGCTAGTACCCCACTACGGCCATAAATCAAATTTTCGTGAAGTTGGGACGCGCCTAGCCATTATTCGTCCTTCTGCGGAGAAGCGAGGCACCAGCTACACGTCTGTAAGGATTATGTGCACTTTTGTTGACGCGACGACTGATGACGATGAAGAATTACCCTCACCGGAGTTAGTGTTCATGGCAACATTGCACCCTACATTAACCACACTAGTAAAAAATATCCATCATTTAGCCGACACAATCAAGCCGATAAAAGTCATCAGATTAGAAACATTAGAGGGCATCAGCAATCATTTATGCTTCGCTATCGCTTGTATGTCACGGTTACTTGTAGCGGCAATTGTACAGCCCTGATTTCCTTGTGCAGTAAAGCCGCTTTGTCACATAATACCCCACGTAAGAACCCATGCATGCCTATTACAGTAGAGCGATTACCATGCGGACATGCGGCGTTGTTTTTTGTCTGGGAGGGGGAGGGGCGACGTGAAGCAGGCTTAACGTTGACGCATAAAAACAAATCATAGACCGAGTACAGCGGAAAAAGAATATTCGTAGTGCCCTAACATTCGCAGGGGGACGGAGAAGCAGCGAAACTGTATTCGCGTTTTTGCTGTGGACGCCTCTCCGCTTGCTCCTCGGCGTGAGCACGCTGTGCTGTCTCGCCATCTCCGGTTTGTCGCAGTGCTCTACGTCATGCTGCACAATGACAGTAAAGCGCTTAAAGGACTGGGACAAAGGAAGAATACAAAACGAGCTCCTGTGTCCCTGTCCTTCAAGAGCTTCAATGCTATGATGTCGCACCAACAAGGCCGAACACCAGCATTGGTCATACTGCAGTAGCGCCGCCACACTGCGCCAATTCGCCGCCACTCTTTCCCCCTCCTCCTCTACCAGTCTCCATTCCTGTAGACGCGAAGGCCGATACGGATACGAGCCGCCCAGGGTACCAGCCTCCCTACTTGGGAACGCCCATAGAATGGAGGCACAGAGCTTCGCTGCAGAATTTTACTGCAAGTGGCGGCCTTCCCTAGAATGTTCTTTTCACTTCACTTTATTAGGATCGAAGCTCCTTAGGCCCGCACCCCGCCGTCGCCGTCAAAGCTCCCTGCGCCGGCGCAAAAAAAAGAAAAAATGCACGCGGCGTTCGGCGCGCGTTGCACAAAAAACAAGGCGCGCATCGCAATAAACAGTTTCAAGAGAGAGAGAAATGTTAAGTGAAACGCAGGGAGGTTAACCAGAAGTTTTTCGGTTTGCTACCCTGCACTGGGAACGGGTAAGGGGGATAGAAAGGTAAGGAAGGAAAAAAGAGTAGCAAGAAAAATAAAGAATAAACGCGCACACACTCAAGCACGGGACCATCACAGTCGTTTAGCGAAGTCGGTTGAGCGGAGAAACTTCAGCAGCGCCTTCGTCACTTTCTGGTTGGAAGCTAGAACGTTCCGGCACTCCAAAATATATTGTTCAGGAAGCGGCTGGCCATCGAGGCGTGCTAGCGTTGCTGAGAGCAGTTGTCTTTGGGAGCTATATTGAGGACAATGACACAGGACGTGAGCAATGGTTTCCTCGCTGCCACAGTGAGCACAGGCAGCACTGTCTGCCATTCCGATTCGGTAAGTAAAGCTGTTAGTGAAAGACACTCCAAGCCACAGGCGGCAGAGCACTGTTGTTTCGGATCGAGATAGTCCGGACGGAATTTGAAGTTGAAGTAACGGATTCAGACGGTGAAGGCGGGTATGCAGAAAACCGGACGTATTCCACATTGAATGCGTTAGATCGCGTGCGAGCGAGCAAATCTTTGATGCTGCATCGGTTCGTGGTAATGGAATGGCTTCCTGCACGCCACCTTCATGAACATTCTTTGCAGAATTATCGCCATGTTCGTTGCCGTCGCTGCCACAGGGGCCTAGAAGCCACTGAAAAGTTATGTCATGACTTTTGTCTTTTAATTGCTGATAGGTTTGTCTTATTTACAATACTAGTTGGTCTTGTGCACCACGACGTAAAGCTGACGACTGACACTGCAGAGCCGACTTCAAGTCTGTAAATATGCCCCATTTCAGTGGCGACTTTAGTTGAATATTTCGAAGTGCACTCTGCGGAGTGCCGCAAGCTCCACAGCAGTTGACGTAGTCCTATGAGACGCTCTAAAATTATAGATTTCGGCTTTTGCAGGGAAGTTAACAGCTCCTGCAGATCCCCTAACATTTGTAGAGCCATCCGTGTAAAGTTTAACGTGGTCTGCGTATTCCTCGTGTAGCATCAGCAGAGACAGCTGCTTTAAAACTGGCGATGAGAGCTCCACCTTCTTCCGAATCCCTTGCACTGTCAAAAGAAGTTTAGGCTGTTCCAGGCACCAAGGAGGTGTCATGATTCTTTCAGGAGGTGTTGTTGGGTAACAGGTGTCTCAGCTTGCGACTGCTTCTGCGCAGAGCTGATAGACGGAGCGATCAAGGCGACGGTGAGTTAAGGCAAATTTATATACATATATACAGAGGCGTTACATATTCGGCGCTGGGGCCGACAGCTTATTGGGCTCGCACAGCGGTGCGACAACGACCCGTGATTTCTTCGTTCGCTGTCTCGCTGTCTCTCTCTCTCCGCGCAGCTTGGTTCTTTTATAGCCCTGGGCGATCGCTTGCATCAGCCAGGAGCGCGAAGCCTCCTATCAGGAACCGCCGTTGGTCGCTGGCTCGAACCGGATCCGCGGATGAGAGGGCTTGCCGCACGTTGCGGGAGAGATTTCCTTCGGTTGCGTCAGACGCAGCGCCGGAGTTGCCGGGGATTGCGTAAGGCTCCCGCCTCGTTGCATCAGCTGGTGTTGACGCTGGTTGCGTCAGACGCATCGCCGGAGTTACCGGGGATTGCGTAAGACTCCCGCCTCGTTGCATCAGCGGGTGTTGACGCTGGTTGCGTCAGACGTTTTACCAGCTTGAATGCCTTGTCGAGCAAGGAAGTTTGGGTTGGGAGCCCTGGCATAACAGCACCCCCGCCGCCAGACAATGCGCCGGAAAGACGAGCTGCTTCCACGTGGCTCGGATGCCGGGCGCGCTCGTTCGCCAGGTCCATCCAGGTTCACCTCCAGGGCCATGGGGACATTTGGCTCCACGCTTCGTTCCGTGAACAGATCCCAGTCGCCAGGCCGGATCCCGGCTCCAGTGGCTTGTCGCCAAGATGTGTCGACTTGCTTTGCTCGTCTCTTCTGACGATCTTTCGTATCAGCACTTGTTGATCGTTCTGCAACTTGTCAAGAACGGTCCGACAACAGACAACACACGACACAAGCAAGTGCCCTCGGTCACCCGACAGAACACCAGACATAAATAGAATAATATATTCCTAACTACGTTTCTGACGAAATTTTGTTCCCTCTATATCAAGAGGCACATGTGAGACACCAAAACTCTTAAAAGCAGAACTCAAAATATTACACGTGTAACAAACGCAAGGAAACAGACTTCAAAATAATCTTGGCCCCTTGAGATCACTCAGGACGGAAGCGCTCAGCTGAGGCCGCAATGAGGACAAAATTTTGCCCCAATTTGCCAGCGAAAAACCGAAAGGATAGCCGAAGACGGCACTGATTAGAACGCGCGACTCAGTGCGTCTGCGTTCGCGTTTAGCTTTCCTTTCTTGTAACGAACGTTCAAGTTGTGCTGTTGGATTATCATGCTCCACCTTAATAACCGGCCGCTTTTGGACGACATGTTATTCAACCAGGTTAGAGGACAGTGGTCCGTTTCGACCACAAACTTGGAACCGGAGACGTAACAGGCCAGCTTTTGAACGGCCCACACGAGGCAGGCACATTCCTTTTCAGAGGTACTATATCCCTCTTCCCTGCAGCTCAGTTTTCGGCTTAAATACAAAACTGGTCTTTCGTGACCAGTGTCATCTTCCTGGCACAATATAGCTCCCATTCCGCGATCACTCGCGTCGCACTGAATGATAAAGCCCTTGGAGAAGTCAGGCGCCATGAGAACGGGTTTTTCGCTTAAGGCTTGTTTAAGCTTGCAAAACGCATTCTCTTTCTCCGAGTCCCATGTCACTTTAACTGGCTCGGACTTTTGAAGTGCGTCAGTTAGAGGGCTGGCAATGGTAGAGTAGTTTTGCACATAATGCTGATAGTATCCCGCTGGTCCTAAGAAAGCCCTTATCTCAGACTTGGTGGTTGGTCGTGGATAGTTCACGACGGCGGCTATCTTGATCTCTGAAGGTCGACGCCGGCCACGTCGCACAACGTGTCCCAGGTAAGACACCTCGCCGCATCCTAGGTGACATTTAGCAGGTTTCGCTGTAAGACCCGCTTCTTTCAACTTGTTCAGCACGACTCGTAAATGTTCGACGTGTTCTTCCCAGGTGTTCGAGAAGATGGCGACATCGTCGAGATACGGCTGTGCGAACTCAGACAGGCCATTAAGAACACGGTCCATTAGACCCGAAAAGCAATAAGGCGCATTTTTCAGTCCAAAACTCAGCATAAGGGGACGATACGTTCCGAATGGAGAAACGAACGCGGCGTAGCGGCTAGCACGCTCGGTAAGAGGGACCTGCCAATAACCTCGCACGAGGTAGCGTGGAAATGTAGTTTGACTTTGACACCGTTAACACCCTTTCCTCTAGATTTGGTATCGGATAGGTCTGGTCTCGAGTTATGGCGTTAAGGCGCCGATAATCGATGCATGGCCTAGGATCCTTTCCCGGCACTTGAACCAATATTAGAGGAGATGTATAGTCACTCTCACCCGGTACTATGACTCCCAACTCAAGCATTCTATCGATTTCCTCTTTCATGATCTGCTTCTGCACAGGGGAACATCGATATGGCTTACTACGGATTGGTTCCTCACATGTCAGCTCGATGTCGTGCTTAATAACCGTCGTTTTTCCGGGACGGCTGGAAAACACGTCTTTAAACTCAGAAACAATCCTCCTCAAGTCCTCCTTCTGGACTTGACTTAACCTTGGCTCCAGGTTCAACTGTTCCAACATCACCTCTGAACCCCTTTCGCTTACATCGCTAGAAGTCAGAATTTCTGCTCCTTCCTCCTCTGAAGCATTCAACAGAAGATTTACGACCGCCTGACGTTGAACGTACGGTTTCATCAAGTTGCTGTGATAAATTTTGTTAGACCGCTTCCCTAATTTCACTTCGTAGTTGGTATCGGAAAGCTTCGATATTACTTTAGCGGGCCCCTCCCAATGAACCTCAAGCTTGTTCTTTTTGGAAGGCCGCAGCAACATTACCTGACTTCCCACTTCGAAGGTACGTTTTTTTGCTGATTTGTCGTGGTATTCTTTCGACAATACTTGCGCTGCCTTCATGTGGCTCTCCACAAGATCTTTTGTTTTTCCGAGCCTCTGAAGGAGGTCGAGAACATAAGCAACTACATTCGGGTCCTCATCATATCCCTCCCAGGATTCGCGTAGCATTCGCAAGGTGTTCTTAAGCTGGCCATATACAAGCTCTGCGGGGCTAAAGCCAGTGCTCTCATGAGGAGCAGACCTCAAAGCAAACATAGCTGGAGGAATACATGTGTAGCGAGAGAGAGAGACGTCAAGGCGGCCGAAGTGGCCGTGCCGAAATCTCGCCACTTTATTCGAAGGCCCTAGTACCAGCCGAGCGGCAGCGGCTGCCGGCGTCCAGCCTCCAGGAGCGTGAGCACGTTCTACTCCTCGCGCCTCGAGCTCTCGGCATGAGCTGCGCGAGAGGCGCGGCGCGTAAATGGTAAAATGGTGATGACGATCGTGAGCGGTGATGAAGATGCCGCTACAGATTACTCCCCCCCCCCCCCCGCAGAAATGAAGCCGAAATGAAAAACTATGGGGGCGTATTTACAAGGCTGGTGACGCGAAACAATGTCCGTGGGCAGTCCAGGTCGTCAACGGTGAAGGACTATCGGGAACCCTTGGGTCTCTGGCGGGCGGCTCTGGGAGAAGCGTAGAGGGCGGCGGTCGCAACGAATGGGCGCTGTAGGCAGGAGCGAATGCACCCGAGGCCGTACACGTCGCAGCCGAACCAACAAAAATGGCTGGAGGCGATGACAGACGCTACACCGGCAAGATCGGCGAAGGGAACCACTGCGCGCACTCGGTGCACGTTGTCTTCGGCGCGAGACGAAACGCCGTCGTGTACGGTGGGCGTGAGCAGAATGCGGCAGCTTGCGACGGAATTGGGGGCTGAGCGCGGAGGATTGCGCTGGGGCACATCGAAGGCGCCGGCATGCATGCGGCCCTGCACAGGTTCTGGCATGTCGTGTCGTAAGACACCCAAAACGTCGTAGCATTGTGCGCTGTACGCCTGTGGTGCGACTGGTCATCGTCGGTGCTGCGATCAGCGCGCTTGGATGGTGCTCAGATGTCGTGTGGGCGGTGTCCTGCGTCAAGAGCTCCGGAGGAAGCCCGTGGTGCAACCGAGCAAGCGTAGTCTCTGCAGGTTCTGACGGTGCAGCTGCGCTCGGTGAAGCATCTACGGTAGACGGCACATGAGGGCCCGTGCGCAGGTCGGAATACTGCACGTCTGCCGTCGTGGCAGGCGTGACATTTGCATGCGGTGCTGCCTTTGATGAAACAGACATGTCATCCTCAGGCATTTCCGTCATCGTTGCCGCGTCCCGCATGTTCGGCCGAAGTTGGTGAGGGGCACGCAGTGCTGCTGCGGGAGACGTCGAGGGCGATGCGGATCGCTGCTGGCAAGAAACGCAGAGCTCTGAGGTCGATGGAAGGTCACGCTCGGGTATCGTCGACGGCGAAACCTCCGCGAGCGAGGGGCGCACAGCGGGCGAGAGGTTGTCCGTGTCAGCTTGCAGGTCGTGCGGCAAGGTAGCCAGCGTGGAAGCTGAGGTCAGGAACGTGTCGTGAGGCGGCGAGGACAGGGACGACGGGCGGATGGCGGGCATGCCTGATGAACCGTCGGCCGAGGGCGTCGAAGAAATGCACCTCGTGGCGGACTGGTCGATGGCAGCAGCAACGTCGTCGGGCACGGGAACCTCGGGCGTGGGATCCTGAACATCGTCGGGCGGGTCGTCCGGCGCGCGAACCGCTGCGCTGGTGGCCGGACGAGAGGTTGAAAGAGACGTAGCCGGAGAAGGTAGGTCGCGGTCATGGGAGGGCTGTGGGCCGAGTGGTACCGCTCGCGTTGCGGGAGGGGAAACCCGGAACTCACGGGTCCCCGGTAGCGGGCGGTACGTCTCGCCATAGCGAGCCAGCACCGCAGCGCAGAGGTCGTCGTATGGCTGCGGGCTGGATGACGACGCGGCGGACAGATGACGCAGCTCAGCCGGGAGGGCGTCAAGCAGGATGTCGTGCATGAGCGGCTGCGCTGTGACGCCATTCACCGCGAGGCAGGCGTCGAGCTGCCAGAACCACGCTCGTGGGTAGGCCGGGTGAAACGGCGGAACTGGAGGGCAGAGTCGCGGAAGCATGGCAGCGGGCCGCTCGGCGAAGGACGTGGTTTTCCGGGTCACCACTTGTAGCGAGAGAGAGAGACGTCAAGGCGGCCGAAGTGGCCGTGCCGAAATCTCGCCACTTTATTCGAAGGCCCTAGTACCAGCCGAGCGGCAGCGGCTGCCGGCGTCCAGCCTCCAGGAGCGTGAGCACGTTCTACTCCTCGCGCCTCGAGCTCTCGGCATGAGCTGCGCGAGAGGCGCGGCGCGTAAATGGTAAAATGGTGATGATGATCGTGAGCGGTGATGAAGATGCCGCTACACATGCTTCCCAGTCGCATTTGTGCTCATAACAAAGAGCTCTCAGTATACGTTTCAGAACTGAATGCATACGCCCTACCGGATATTAGATTGTGGGTGATGGATCGAACTGTGCACCACCTTGATTCCACATTTATCCAAAAAGGTAGAGGTAAGGCAACTGGTGAAGACGCTGCCATTGTCACACTGAATTTCAGAAGGAAATCCGACACGCGCGAATATCGAGAGCAGAGCGTCCACGACGTGAGGAGAATTGAGCTCCCTAAGAGGTACCGCTTCTGGAAATTTCGTTGCCACACAGAGGGCAGTCAGTATGTATCGACAGCCTTGCCTTGACTCCGGCAAAGGCCCAACACTGTCGATAACTAGGCGCCGAAAAGGTTCTGTTATAACTGGCACAAGCTTCATGGGCGCCTTCCACTTGTCCGTGGATTTCCCCACCCTCTGACAAGTGTCGCAAGAGCGCACAAAGTCTTCGGTATCTTTCCAGCATTTCGGCCAGTAAAACTCAAGGGAAATCCTAGCCTTGGTCTTCTTCAAGCCGAGATGCCCTGCCCACGCGTTTTCGTGCGCAAGTTCCAATAGCTGGCGACGATACTTTTGCGGTATCAAGAGTTGCTCATACCTGCGACCTTGTACATCTGTGTAGCTACGATACAATAGCCCAGATTTCTCATAAAAGAAACATTCTTTTTCTTTACTCCCAATTTTACGCTTTCCATTAGCGCTTTTATCGAGATGTCTTCACGCTGCTCTCGAATGAGCGTCGCTCGATCAACCCTCGACAGCTCACACCAACTTTCAGCTACGGGCTTGAGCGTATTGCCCGCCTCGCCCAACGGCGCCACTTCGGTTTCTCCGCCGACGGAGACGACGCTACCCGCTTCAGCTGCAGGTGGCTCGAGTAACCCACCCCGAGAGTTTTCTGTCCGAGACTCGCTCGACTCGCTGCCAAGGTCACGCAGCTCGGCCACTTTTGCCGGTGGTGGCGTACTACATGGAACGAGATCAAGTTCCTGTGAAAGCTTCCGCGCTTGCGATCGCGTGAGGGCCATGTACGCAACGCTGGGAAAGAACGATTTACCCTGCTCTTTGAGAACCTGCTCCGAGTTGTTCGAAAAAAGATAAGGAAAACAATCTGGGAGAGCGGCAGACACAGCCGCTTCGGTGTGAAGCTTACCGAAATAGCCTTCAATGATCACCGTAGCGATCGGTAAGCAAGTGCTCTGCTCCTCGGCGACCTGCCTGATCCATGCGCATTCTCCTGTCAAGTCGTTCGGAGACACTAATGAAGGATGGACAACGTCCATAGTTGCCGCTGAGTCTCGAAGTGCTCGACACGTTTTCCCATTGACGCTAATCTCCTGAATATACGGTTCTAACAACCGCATGTTCTTTTCTGATTCACGGATCGTTGCGAAAGCAACCTTTTGTTTACAATTTACCGCGATGTGCCCTTCTTTTTTGCAATTGTAACAGATTAGCGGCTTCCGTGACTCAAACGCCCGTGTAGTATCAGTGCGCTCTTTGGGAAACTCACTCGACTTCTGCGCTTCCGTTTGCCCTTCCCTCACAGTCTCCTTCGTTAAAGACGGGTCTATTCTGAAATTACGGTGCGGAGCAGGTTTTCGGTCATCAGGTTTTTTTGAAAAGCCCTCTTTTCTCTCAGCTTTTTCAACACGCACGGCCCTACTGTGCAAGTTTCTACGAGTGTAGTACTCTTCAGCTAACTCTGCTGCCTTGTTTAGCTGTACTTCTCCAAGCTTATCCTGCAGCCAAAGCTTGACATCATCCTCGATACAGCGGTAGAATTGCTCCAATGCTATGCACTCTACCACTTTATCGCGATCGTCATAGACATCTTCGCCCTTGAGCCATTCAATTAAATCGGCTTTAAGACGAAACGCGAAGTCAATGTGTGACTCATTCCCCCTTTTTGCTACCGGAACCTTTGCCGGAAAGCCTCGGGTGACAATTTATATCTTCTCAACAGGGCCTCCTTAACCTCGTCATAGCTCTCAAACGCCTCCCTCGACAAGCACGTTATCACGTCGGATACTTCCCCGGGGAGAAGAGCTAACAGGTTCTGTGCCCAAAGAGACCGCTCGATGCCATTCCTATCGCAGACGTGTTCGAACTTCACGAGATACTTCGCCATGTCCTCGCCCACTACGAACGGTGGCAGTTGGTCCCGAATTCTATGTCCACTAGCCTGAACCGTCGCAGAAGCTACGCTAGGCGCTTGCGAACACTGACGGAGTGCCAATTCTATTCTTTTCATCTCGAGGCGCTCTTCGCGTTCCTCGCGCTCGCGCCGTTCTTGCCTTTCGGCTTCCTCGCGCTCACGGAGTTCTCGTCTCTCGGCCTCCTCGCGCTCGCGGCGTTCTTGCCTTTCCGTCTCTTCACGCTCACGAAGTTCTCGTTCTCGTCTTTCGGCCTCCTCGCGGCGTTCTTTGATATCCGCCCAGGCCTCATCGACTTCCTCAGCCGTTACTCCCTCCTTCTGCATGATCTCAAGGATCGCTTGCTTTCGCTTCGCACGGCCCAGAGTAAGGCCGAGTTCTTCACAAATTTCGATGAGTTCCTTCACTTTAAGGTTCTCCATCGTTCACAATATAGCCTCTTGCTATTTGCCCTCGTTAGAATTTACTTGCCGTATCCCCTATAAGTCTACTAGAAAGACACGCAAGCAATTCTCAACCTGCCGTGTTTACGCCCTCCGCATTAACTTTGGTTTCAAAGCGCTCCGACTTGGCTCGAAACAATCAAAGCTCACTCCAATGCTTCACACAACCTTCTCTAAACTACGATAACCTGTGCTAGAGAAGTCTGGTGAACTGAAGGGAAAACATCAGGCACTCACCGCATCGAGGTAGCTGACGCCGGCCGATCCCACCGCTGCCACCACTGTTGGGTATCAGGTGTCTCAGCTTGCGACTGCTTCTGCGCAGAGCTGATAGACGGAGCGATCAAGGCGACGGTGAGTTAAGGCAAATTTATATACATATATACAGAGGCGTTACATATTCGGCGCTGGGGCCGACAGCTTATTGGGCTCGCACAGCGGTGCGACGACGACCCGCGATTTCTTCGTTCGCTGTCTCGCTCTCTCTCTCCGCGCAGCTTGGTTCTTTTATAGCCCTGGGCGATCGCTTGCATCAGCCAGGAGCGCGAAGCCTCCAATCAGGAACCGCCGTTGGTCGCTGGCTCGAACCGGATCCGCGGATGAGAGGGCTTGCCGCACGTTGCGGGAGAGATTTCCTTCGGTTGCGTCAGACGCAGCGCCGGAGTTGCCGGGGATTGCGTAAGGCTCCCGCCTCGTTGCATCAGCTGGTGTTGACGCTGGTTGCGTCAGACGCATCGCCGGAGTTACCGGGGATTGCGTAAGACTCCCGCCTCGTTGCATCAGCGGGTGTTGACGCTGGTTGCGTCAGACGTTTTACCAGCTTGAATGCCTTGTCGAAGCAAGGAAGTTTGGGTTGGGAGCCCTGGCATAACAGTGTGTAGCCTGTTGGAAGGCACTCTCGGAAATCGAAATCCTCTTGCAAAAGGAGGCACCGGGCCGGTCTTCTGGAAGTGATGCTAGGTGGTGGGCAGCAGGGCTTAAAGTCTCCCTTCACTGGTGGGGGGGCCCTCACAAAGCGGCAATATATATATGTATATACATAATCTCAAAGAAAAGATCGCCTAGCAACGATCTTTTCGCCGCTAAACTGATGCTGCTGTGGCCTCAGCGGCTCTGCTACGCGCAGATCGTGTGTTGTTGGAACGCGGTGCGAGCTGGCATACCGAAGAATAAACGCAGGGTTTCTCGATATATCCGTCAAGATCTACTTTCGCGGTCATATTATCCAGTTTTGGGCAAAAATGTCATGGTAATAAACGCATGAAAATGCATTCTTTTCGAGGGACGTTGGCGGGGAATAAAAACAAAAACGTATTAGGCTGAAAAACGTATTATGCAGAATCGTATCAACGAGATTTCACTGTATATATGTGCTATAGATTAAGCGTTAGGAGAGGCGTTTGCGACGATCACAGTGCAGTGAAGCCAACTGTCTCTAGAACTGAACAAATGCTTATGAATGCTATACAAATACATATATTATTCCGAATGTATTTCGGGCATTCATATTCAACGTGTCAGTCCAATCAAGCATTAAATGAAATTTTTTGGGAACGATTTCTCAAAAATAAATCGGGATGTAAAGGCTTAAAGATATGTGAGCTCAAAATAAGTAACGTTAGTTGACTCCCTGCATTCAGAACCTCAGGCACGACAATGCTATATTAGATGCGAAGTATCTTATGGCGGAGTTCAATCCGGTGGTGGTGGTGGTGGTGGTGTGCGGCGTGACCACCCTTACTGCGCATGCGTATACCCTCTCCACTCACCCTCTCACCTCCCCCTCTCCACTTCCCCTCTCCCCTCCCCTTCCCCTTTCCCCCTCCCCCCTCTCCACTCTTCCTCTGAAACGCGGGCTAGACATGCCAAAATTCTCTCCTGCGCAACGCCGCGATGAGCACCAGCGCATGCGCGTCCCCTCCCCTCTCTCTCCTCTCCTACGCTACCCCCCTCTCGCACGCCTGCCGACTGCGTTCCCCGCTCGCCCTGTGAGAATTAACGGCCAGGCTAAAGGGAAGACAAGACGCGCGTAGCGTTCCTCTTCGCGTTCCACGACGCGAGGTCGGTAGCATGCCCAAAGAACGCCAACGGAACGCGATCGTGCAAGTGCTCCGGCTTCGCATCGCCTCATGATCCCCTTTAGCGGGAAATGGTGTAATTTTTTATTTTCACTACCACTTGCCTAATAAAGTAGGCAAAATACATGCGTCTTTGAAATTACAGCAGACTTGTGATGCACAACTAAAAGAATGAAAATGAGTGACAAGCTAAACAGACCAAGGTGAACCATTACTGATTCACGAGCAGGTAGCTTCACACTCAGGTGCCTCGTGAAACAGTATGCTGTGCCAAGACGCTCTGTCGAACAAGGTGCTGACCCGTGGTTTCAGGAGGCGTTGCCCGTGGCGTTCAGTGTCTCAGTGAATTGCATTCAGCAGTACAATGATGCCTGTTTTCTTCTGTTCTGCTGACACCCCGCCAACCAAACATTCACGATTAAATCGTTATTCGGAAAATTGCAGAGTATAATTTCCCCGCACAAAGCACTACTGCCAAAAAATTCATCTCCAGCACTTGTCAAATGGGTTCCGCAGTTCCACCATTGGACTGCCGAGGGGGGGGGGGGGGGGGGGGCTCCTTAAAAAATGGAGGGAGGGCCGCGCTCCCTCGGGCCCCCCCTTGACTTTAAGCCCTGGTGGGCAGGGGTGCGAGCAAGGTGTCTAATGCCCCTCCAAGGTTATGTGAATGCTAGCAGGGTGATCCTTTGCAATGGTCATGGTCTCCGCTGTTGATGCGCAGCGTGGCAGTCCGAGATAAACTCTGAGTGCCTGACCCTGAGTATTTTTTTATTGTACGTATGTTGTTTTTACAAGTGTTCGTCAGCACCGGTAGACTGTGCCGCATATAACCGAGAAATAGAGTCCGCCAGGTGTAACACGGCCTCAGGTGCGTGCAAGGCTCGAAAAAGCCGCGATTTCAATATCGGCGTACCGTAGTGAACAAGGCCTCGAGATTTCAACTGAGAAATCTGCGTTTGTCGCATTTACGCGGAAGACAATGACAGCATATGCCGTATCAATCAATGGGCAAAGTGTTTGTTACGCCAGGACTCACAGATTCTTGGGCGTCATCATCGATACAGACCTTTGCTGGAGTCCCCATGTGGCTGGTCTTAAGAAGCGCCTGACATCCATCTCACCTTCACAGGATAGCGCGCACTTACTACGGGGACAAAGGGAGAAGAACACTACAACACAGGCTTTATGTCGTGTTCTTCTCCCTTTGTCCCCGTAGTAAGTGCGCGCTGTCCTGTGAAGATGAATATCTACCAACTCGCCCAGTTTTAGGGGCGAAGCTCCTTAAGGCGGCACCCGTTTGTCCCTCGTAGTCGTAGTCGTAGTGCGTAACCAGTCTTACGTTTTGACCTCCAAGGTGGTGCCGGTGGGAGATTTTTCCTGTGCGTTGTTGAACAATAAAAAATTCGCAGCGTGCGCGTTAACTAAAAGCCGAATTCTTCTGTCTCTCATTCCCCATTAGCAGCCATTGGCATGTTCCAGTAGGAAACGTTAGTAGAAGTAGAAGTGTAAGTGTTAGCTAAAAGCCGACTTCTTCTGTCTCCCATTAGCAGCCATTGTTTACCTCCAAAGTAGTGCCTGGTGAGATTTCTCCTGTGCGTGATTAAACAATCAAAATTTTGTTCAAAACGCCGTTGATTGATGAAATAAACCAACGAAAGACGCCAGATGTTTTGTAAAAGCAAAACTAAAGAACGCCAGATGTTTCTAAAGCAAAATGAAAAGACGCCAGCTGCTTAACGAAAGACGCCAGATGTTTTCTAAAGCAATGGTTTTCTAAACAATGAAAATTCACAACGTACATGTAAAATTAAAGTGAGCTGCAAGTCGTCATAACTCATCGAACCTTTAGTATAAACGCGCCCGATCTCACGTCGGTGATGATGTACTGGGCAGAATTCACGGAAGATTCACGGTTTACCGATGAACCTCCGCAGCTTCGCCCACTCATCATCATTCACTCCGTGGATATGCTGTGATTTTTTTGCTTTGTTGTGAGCCATCTCACATCTTTTCAAGTTCATCGGAGGGAAAACGAAGGGTACATCGGTGCACCCTATGTTGCAATTATATCGGAACAGTTCCGAAACGTACATAGTCGTTTCCGTCCCATTTCTAAGGAGCTTCGCTCATCGGTTGTATTCGTACGCGGAACAACTGCTGATTTTAATCACCGGATCCAAGGAACGTGAGCTTGTGCACGTATATATATATTATATATATATACGTGTGTGTGTGTGTGTGTGTGTGTGTGTGTGTGTGTGTGTGTGTGTGTGTGTGTGTGTGTGTGTGTGTGTGTGTGTGTGTGTGTGTGTGTGTGTGTGTGTGTGTGTGTGTGTGTGTGTGTGTGTGTGTGTGTGTGTGTGTGTGTGTGTGTGTGTGTGTGTGGGTGTTGTGTGTGTGTGTGTGTGTGTGTGTGTCTTGTTCTCACGATAGCGCAAAAAACCACAGGGTGGGAATAATTTAATACCAGCCAGCCCATCAATCTGTCCATTTGAACTCCATTCCTTATCCGCAAGGGTGGTGTTGTTCCTGCGGTGGTCGGCAGCTGATTCGAAGGTCGCGGGTTCGAATACACGTGCGCCCTGCCGCATGACCATGGCACTCGGTACACAACACATGTGGCGCACTCGATGAAGGGCTTGGCGTGTTTCTTCGACCAGGTTGCTCTGCCTCTTCCCTTTGCGTTAACACGGCGACACATGAGACCCAGATTCAAAAGCGCTGAAAACACGACATGGACGCCAGCACGTCCAGTTGCCTTCTTGACCCGATGCGACACTCCATGACACGTTGGGAATGGCTGCTACATTGAGGTTCGGCTGCCTTTCTTCTTCAGTACGACGCTATAGTTTTTCAAGACAAATAGAGATGCGTTCGTTGAAGTGCTGCTGACGGAGGTGCAAGCGCGTTGTACGGAAGGAGGAAGAGAACCGAACCGCAATTTAGGAGTTATTCCACGTACAAGGGGTGTCACGTCAGGTCAAAAAGGCGGCTGGACGTGCTGGCGTCCGTGTCGTGTTTTCAGCGCCCTTGAAGCTGGGTGGTATGTGTCGCCGAGTTAACGCAAAGGGAAGAGGCAGAGCAACCTGGTCGAAGAAACACGCCAAGCTCTTCATCGAGTGCGTCACGTGTGTGTGAAATCCCATGTTAATGCGGCAGGGTCTACGTGAGACAGACCGGGCGGTGCATGAAAGAGAGACTTCGGGAACCCGCCATTTCATGAAAGACTGGTGTGGGATGTAATCTTGTTGCACATTGTGCCAGGCATGGGTGCCCCCCAGCCTCTCTGACGTCACCCTCCTAAAACGCTATCGCCTAAGGCGAGCGGGGGAGATCTTCGAGGCCCTTGCTATCAACCAAAGGGGCGAGCAATGTGTAAGCGTTCCGTCACTTCATCTGTTAGACAAGGAAATCCGCTATCTGACGTCACGCACGTGATTAAAATTGTAACCTAATCTTTTTCATGCTTTCCTGTATTCATATGTACTTGGTTTGTTCAATAAGGTTCAATAAACATGAGCGTCACTCGTCGGGAGGTGGATGTGCCAGTAGGCTTCAACGTGGGTGCATCCACGTGCAACGGTACCATCGCTGCCAAGCACTCGTAGACATTGTGTAACTTGTAATACGTCGATATACAGTAAACAGTAAACTACTCCTCTGAAGACACGGCTCACTTTCGTGTTATGCCGATTTCTATGACGGAGGGATCAAACAACTTTTATTTTTTCGTTTGATGAGGCATTTATGGCTTTGGCCTTAATAGGGGTTCTATATTTGAGAATACCTTGCACTCAACTACAGGTGACCTGCACGCCGCTCGGTACCGCAGGCCGCAGTAGCTGTACTGGTGCCAATGAAGCCAAATGTATGGGGGCATACATAGCTTGTCATCGCGAAAAGCCTCCGTGCTCTGTCTGGTTATTTTGCACAGTGATGTAGCTTATCCAAATAGGTTTACTCCTAACCTACACAATAAAAAGTACTGCAAGAAACTACATTAGGTTTCCATTTAGTCCTTTAACCAAACAAATGCAAGATTATCAAAATCCCTGGAATGGCGGCGTTTAAATATCTGCTACAAATTCCCCACCAAGCAAGGGGCATATTCAGCGAAAAGAGCAGTTATCAAGTGAATGAAGAACAGTTATCATGTATTTATCATTCAATAACACCGACGCGGAAACCGTGTGTTTAAGGTAAATATTTAAATATTAGCAAACGACCCTTACTTTTTGAATAACCCTCGTACATGTGTCACATACTGCGTACACCATGCGTGTGTCATTGAATCAGCAGTAAGCATGATAATCAAGCTAATCCTAGACAACCAGGAGAGCTAAGAATAATCAGCTGAACCTTAGCTCACGCTATGTATATCCTGCATAGCCGAGCTAAGCCACTACAATTTTTTTAAAGTAGGTGCCCTATTTAGGTAAGGCGTGTGATGCCCTACCCCTGAACTTTCTGTTGTTCTAACCCCAATTTAATGTTATAAATTTTGCAGAAAGCATGTCATGCTAATTTTATATTGACTGTTTGCCATAGTGTTGTAACCGATGGTAGCATGAGCTTTTCTTAACCATATTTCCCAGGTTATAACCACGGAGCCCAGAGAGTTAGGCTTCTTTATAATTATACTTTATTGTATCAATGATGTCTTTCTTTTTAATCTTGTATTTTTTATATTGATTACCACCTAATCCAAGGACTATTTCTTGATATAGATTTTGCCATGTCCTGCGGGAATCGCTCGAAGCAGCAAATAAAAGAAAAACAGGTAAAAGTGGGCAAAACGTGAAGTCTGACGTCGTAAGTCATACAGCGAGAGATGTGAAATGAGACGGAAATATCCCAACGCTGCTCTTAATTTTGCTATTTTCGAACTTTATGAATGTTCATTCAGCATTCTTGCGCGACTCTTACCAGTATTGCACATTTCTTTTTTTTTATGGAGCTTTTGGTTAGCAAAGTCAACCGGCAAGACCTACGTATTCGATTCACCTCTGTCAAGGGCGGCCTACTTCTCGGGATTCACAAGAATCGCTGATCTCATGAAATCAGACTAGTACATAATAGAACGTAAATTTTATATCGCTTTATAGGTATTCTCGAAAACCGAGTTTTGATATATATCACCGTCCTTAGGTCCGCGAGATAAAACAGAAATTGGCTATCCCAGTTTCCACGATTCAGGTTTTGATTTATACGCCAGACTAAAGATGAAGACCTCACTAAAGAAAGAAGATTCTCTCCAGCCAGCGTTTGATCGCGAATGCACTTCAGATAACTCACAGCCTGTCATTACTCTTGTGCAGGACGGCCCGTTGTGACCACTGAAAGCTTTCTTTTTTTTTTTTGGGGGGGGGGGTGGGGAGGGGAGGTTGTGATTTCATTTTTTCTCTCTCCGTTTTCTCGTCACTACAAAAGTTGATGACGCACGAGGTTCTGGCTCTCCATGCGGAAAATATCATTAAGTCTTCTGGGATCTTTCCGGACTTCCTGTTTCACAGAAAAAGAGGACAAGCTTGCACAACTGTTCTCGTTCTTGGTAAACAACTCTCTTAACAGTAGCGTGCTTCGTCAACAAGCCTCTCGCCGTAGCCGTCACGCCCAGCGCGGTAAACAAACAAAGACGTCGACATGGCTTCTAGTCTGACAGCGAAACGCATTTTTCTTTTTCTTTCTTTTTAGGATTCGTATATGACAGCTATCTGTGCTTTTCTTAACACTTCTCTGCCCCTCGTAGTTACGAGAAGCATGCACTGGCCTGCCATATGAGGCAATTTCTTGTTCGTTTGTAATGAACACTCTATACAATGTTGAACACTCGCCGGCCACCGTAGCTCAAGCTAAACTAACACTGTCCGTGAAACTAACACTAACATGTGTCCGTGAAACTCGGTAACAGGAACTCGTTTTAAGAATCAGCCGGATTTTTTCTTGGAAAACAAGAATATTATTTTTTAAGAAAACAGCACCAGGGAATTTGAACACTCACAATGACTCGCAGCGTCGTAGCATGCGTAAGTTACTATGGTGTCGAGATAGGTCCGCATCGTTTCCGGTCCACAAAAAAAAAAGTATTCGCAGACAACACAGTCCTTGGATTCAGTTTGAATGAATGCAACGTGACTCTTAAAACAGGGACAACCAACATCACTAGACACTAGCCAACATCACGCCAGCACTAACCCAGACTAGGCATTGCTCAACGATGCTCATTTCGTGCAAAAAATGACGAGATTTTCTGTAGACTCCACCGCTTCTCAATCGGCTATGTTTTCGGCCAGAGATCGTACCCGGGACACTATTTTGGACAATATTGTCAAAATTCCGCAATGGTGGCCTGTTAAGCCAATCGGAGAGCCCGCAGCAGTGCTCTGGACCAATCAGAGTCGAAGATGACGAATATGACAACATGGCGGAATTCTAATCTCAGATTAGCACTCATGATTACAGCATGCGTGCGGAACAAGGGAAAACGGACATCGTCCTAAGAAGAAAGAAAAACAAACACCGTTCCTACACTGTAAGAAAAAAAAAAAGTCCGTTGTCTTTTTTTTTTTTTTTTTACTTCTGAGTTACCACGCATATGCCTTTCTCTCAAGAGACACGTAAACTCTATTTGGCGAACTCTCTTTGGAGTGTAAGTAAAGCCACAACCTTGTTTGCTTGGTTCTTACGTTCTTTGTTTTAAGTAAGCACGCGAAGGACCAAACAGAATACTCGATAGCCTAAACGGACGGCTCTGGAAACGGCGTAACGTCGTCTCCTTTATCACGTGCTGACCTAGAACCGCCCCTTGACGACATGTCGGACGAAGATGCCACGTGCAGAAGACAGAGGGTGGCAAAACAAAATGAGCCGGAGCACGACCGTAGTAATTCGGCGGGGGGGGGGGGGTATAAGTGGCGAGCCAACCCGGAGTGGACAGCAAGGATAGATGGTGACAGACTACTATCGCTGTCGACGACAAACGGCTCGGAGGGCGGCACTCGTAGCCGCGCGACATCCGCGCCAGATGAGGCTAGAGCGAAGTCGGTGTACCTCGATGTTGTCGCTACTGATATTCCGTTTACTTTTGCACCACTGTGTCCCATATCTGCAGCTGAACGCTCCCTCCTTTTTTTTCGATGATGACACGACGTATCGAGGCTTTGTTTTCAATGTCGGAAGCTATATCTCTAGTGACTAAACGTGTGCGCAAGTGGCATTCACGTTCACCGATCTTTTGTCCTTAGTGACTGTACGGATATCCTTAGAGACTGTACGGATGTCCTTTGTGACTGTACGCTCAACCTCATCGGATTATAGGTGCAACGAATGCGCAATTGCAATGCATTAGTCCATCTGTTTAGGAATGCAGAAGCAATCCGCGAACTAATTTGAACGCTCTATACTGTACGCGTGCTCTAAAAGTCCACGTGTGCACCGCTCATTTTTGCTAGTGGGTTCATTCCTAGACTCGAAGACGAAAGCCATCTTCTTCTTCTTCCTCTCAGTCGATGTATTAATCCTGCCCCGCCACCCTCCTAAAGCTTTCTGCACTTAACGTGGTTTTGAACTGCCTCCAGGATCGGAGGCACCCCACCTGGTTTTGCACTGCCTCCGTGATCGGCACACCTTTGAGCAAGCTACGATGTCATGTGACATCACGTCATAGTGACGTCATAATGACGTCATAAATTTTGTCGATCTGCTCTAAGTGACATTTAATTTATCCCCCACATTTACCACTTGATGCTCGTGGTTCACCAAATATAATAATGGGTCCCATGGGCAGATTTCCTGACTTAAGCTGACGTAAGTAAGACTTAATACCAACTTGAACTAGTAAATAAACTGCAACACCGTTTATTAACGTAAGAATTTTTTTTCCTTTCACTTCGTTCTTTATCCTCTTCCGTTCATGGTTTTCGAGGCTAATTATAACTGATATAGGCGCAGCGCCGCTTGAACCGTTCGCCGTGCGCGAGAAGGAATAGCATTGAAATGGTATTGTTACTACCTTGTTGCATCGCCCAAGTGAGCATTACTTCCCAGGAACTAAGCACGCTCAAGTATGCGCCCCATATATCGCTCATCCTTTTTTAACCGGAAGGGGTCTGTTCATGAATGAATCCATGCGCTATTCAGCCGTTCGTTTACGTAAGTATAGCTCTTTCGAACCTCGTATTCGCACAAAATACGACTTCGCTTTCGCTAATTATGCAAGGCACTGTTCGCTGAACTATACTAGGCTTGAAGACAAGCAGTACGTATAACCTGCCTCTTTGTATTAAGTTATATGAAACTGCCCCACAGCGTGGTGGAAAAGCTGTCGATGATCGAGTCCATTTGCAGTTAAACTTGTGCACAGTTGCCTTGGCTAGGCAAGAAATCTATGAAAATAGCGAAAAAGGGGTCGCATGCTCCGTGTCAAAGCCTTTTTGAAATACGGCAAGCTGAGCGCTAAAGGGGCGCATATTATCTCTTAGTCAAAACTTTACCACGTGCCGAAAAAAAGTGTTGGTGATGTCGGCGGCTAATTCTCCACTTCAATCATGAAGTGAAACAAAGAAAAGAAAAAAGTTAGTATCATAGGGCAGGAGGAACCAAGAAACCAGGTGTCTGAATTGGGCAATGAATGTTAAAAAACTATACCGTTTTGATATACGTAACGTGCATCCAACCCCATAAAATTTTTATACTTATTCCCTAAAAAGCCATTGCTTATCTGTCCGTCACGAATATAAAACGACAAGTGTCTCCTTCCTGACAACGCAAATGGAGAAAACGCTTGCACACACAGACGCACAAAAAATAACATAGGAGACGACAAATTTATCGAAGAGGGATTGGTTTGCAGATGCCTCGTGTCAGCTCTTCCAGACGACGGTCGCGACCGTGCCATTAAGCTGATGGCCGTTATACGGCTTCGTACCGGCTTCCATTTCTCTGCTAGTTATCGGGAACTGAGCTGCTGCTGCTGCTGCTGCTGTCTTTACGCGTCTTCACCGCCGCAGAACTGGGTTCTGGTATTGGTTTTCGCTTTACGCGTGCTTAAATATCCCTCGCTTTTCCTTTATAGCCGTGTTCAGTTGTGCTTTGTTAGACCTCGCCTGTTGGGAAGGATTTGACGCTGCATTTATTTTGGGCCGTAATGAAGCGAGAGGCACGTTTCAACCGGAACGCGTAAGATAGTGGGTAGCAACCACCGTGTACGTGTGGTCGCTGGATCTCTCCATGGCGCGGTTTAGACTTTTTTTTTTGTTGTTGTTGTTGTTCCTAACCCCTTATCAACTAGAGTGCGGTTCCCATCTTGTTCGTATTTGGCTCGTAATACGTTCGGCGCAGTCGGCCGCTACCGAGATTAGACGCTTGTCGTCGCTAGCCCTGTTTTATGGCGCTAAATTAGCTTCCCGATATACTCCCCGAGTAGCCCTAAAAGACGGTCCCTGTTGCTGGGCGAGTTGGGGGAGCCATGTTTCGTGGAATATACGTAAGCGTGTAGACTGGTAGGCGCACTAGGGGCTTGGACGGGCCATTTAGACGGCCCTTGTTGCTGGGCGACTTGAGGGCACTATGATTCGTGGAATACACCTAAGCGCGGAGACAGGTAGGCGCACGAAGGGATAGCATTAGGTCCATTTAATTTTACTTTAATTTTACTTACCCGAAACGAAAAGGAGATATCTAATAAATTTGAAATCGCGAAGACACTCTTTTTACATGACCGTAATAGAAAAATATTAGAAGAAATGTAGGTTAGACGAACCTACAGGAGTTCCCAAATCCAGTCCTAAATATAGTTGGCAATAAACGGGATCCCGGCGTACAGTCTAGGAAATGCAGAATTGAAGAGAGCACAGAGTGTGAGGAAAGGAAAGGCTGCGCAATATATCATACGCTCAGTCTCAGAAAGCTGAAGTCATTTTGTGTTTGTGTGTGTGTGTGTGGTGTGTGTATATGCGTGTACATTAAAACTTGGAGAGACTCTGACAGCGAGCATATAGTGTGATATCGTTAATTCATACTTTCTTTCTTTCTTTGTTTCTTTTATCATTCGCGCTCTACTTCCCTTGCAAACCATTATATGGTAGTCAATCGGAGATTTCCTCCGATAAGACCTCCTGTATTTCCTTTTATTTCACTAGTCTTTCATTGCTCGCATATACTGTGTAGGGTTTTGCGGCTGCGGTTAGCCCTGAACCCTTCAGAGATGAGGCCGAGACACAAAGGGGCACATCTTTACTGCATCGAGCCTCGGCCGCAACTGCCCGCTGCCAGCGGCTGCCGCGTGACACGAGCGCACATGCAATCGTCTTTGTCTTCTACGCGCTCACAGCCGCCGAGCGCCCCCATAACTGTTAGCACGTCGTGGTTGCGTCTGTCGCTGCAACGATTCGCATACGTTACTGTGCAATGATTTACGTCTTTCATCGAAAATTTAGGTGTAAAAAGGCCCTCACTCAAACACTCGTATACTACGATTGCAACGCAATGGCATCTTAGACGTTGCTACGGAAGATGGCGCTTGATCAGGAGGAATATATGAACTAGGGCGTGATTAAGGCGCATAGAAGGCGGTGTATATTTTATACAAACATTCATTTCGCCAGCGACTGCTTTTAATATGCTAGTGCTCTCTACTCGTGTCGCCCTTCTTCTCTCCGCGCTATGGTATTTCTTCTCAAGTCATCAACCAACACTCTCAACAAAACGTTTTACTAAGCCACACTTTAAAAAAAAGAAAGTTTATGTAACGTAAGAATGTCATGACCTGCTTTACGCTTCCGGGACAAAAATACAAGCTTGCGCCAGTTTGTCTGTGTGACGATGTAACGTCATAACAACAGAAATGCTTTGCATACAATTACATATGGGAGAAAATAGTGCGCAGGAGCTTTTACGACGTGCAAGAAGTTCATTTCTCGGTGAGTTGTGCAAACCCTTCAGTAACACGTATACAATGAGCAGACTATATGTGCACCAGCTGCACCTCGATGCTCAAGGTACAAATCTGCACATTGACAGCAACATTACTGCTTTTAAATATGCGCCTATTCACCTTAAGGAAGCAATTCTGCGTCTGTAGCCAACATCTGGCCTTGAGATAAGAGCGCTTGTCGCACTAGAATTCTTGTAGGAGCTACGAATATCTTAAGTAAATATTCAAATTCGGTGTCTCTGAATGCCGTTGATAGGTGTAAAACAATGCCTGATCTGTTATCAGGAGGTTATTAAGCTAAGCTTTTATGAATCACAGATTTTTGTGGCGGCGATATAGTTCGTGAAAAACCCGGTGTCGGCAAGTGCACAGAAATGCGGGTGTAGAAAAATTCGGCACTCGGCTGTGCGCCAGTCACATGCGTATTTTTATGTGCCGTTTTCATGCTGTCTATCGCTTCAACGCAAAGTAAGCGGCGAGAGCGCAGCACGTACAAGGGTATGAGCCTTCTGCTGATCTCTATCGAGACAGCGCGTGCGACCGCGCCCTTTACAGCGGAACTGTTAAGCCAGAGCTCTCAAACACGCGGATGCGGCTTCACAGGGGATAAACTTTTATCACTTTGCTAAATGGTACTTGAATTATTATTTCGCATATTGCAATGGATAACGCTTTGTTCGGGTAAGGTATACGGAAAAGGGACTGGTCTCAAGCATTTTTAAATGCGAAGCATTTTTTTAGCAAACCTTTGGCACTTTGAGCGTTTCTATCTATCTATCTATCTATCTATCTATCTATCTATCTATCTATCTATCTATCTATCTATCTATCTATCTATCTATCTATCTATCTATCTATCTATCTATCTATCTATCTATCTATCTATTATCTATCTATCTATCTATCTATCTAGTCTGTCCTGTCTGTCTGTCTGTCTGTCTGTCTGTCTGTCTGTCTGTCTGTCTGTCTGTCTGTCTGTCTGTCTGTCTGTCTGTCTGTCTGTCTGTCTGTCTGTCTGTCTGTCTGTCTGTCTAGCCTACGTCTGGGTGCTCTCATGATCGCCTCCTTAACTTGGCGTAGACCAAAATTGGCATGGGAGGGTAAGAAGATTTGACGAATATGACTGTAGGGTCGTGAGATGAATAACGCAAAAATCCTGTCGCGTACGTCGTCAAACCCTTTCCTCCAGACACGTGAGGCACATACCCGTTTACCACGGGCCGCGGTGTACGGGTATGCGCCACAGGTGATTGACAGTTTATATCTACCCAGGAACGGCGAGAACAGACATTGGTAACTTGGGAGAGCGTTAAAAAGAAAACCGACATCGGCAGCGTTGACCCGATGACGATTATGCCACAGTCACCTTCCCTGCTGCATGGTTCGCATAACATCGATTTTCACGGTACGTGGGATCGGCCGAATTTTTTTCCTGGGCCACCCCATGCGGCAGACCTGGCTACCGCCTACGAGTACGAGGAGAGTTCGCCTCGCAACCGAGTCGCGCCCGCCGAACATTCCTGAACCCTCCGTCTCGACCGCAAGGCCCAACAACGCGCCGCTTGCTTCGAAACCACAAGACGCCGCCATTTCCGCGTCGACTGCAGCGTCGGTCTCTTGCATCGCACTAGCTCACGCTACGCACGTGGGCTCCCACGTGTCTGTCAGCATCCCAAGGGCCCTCCTTGTTCGGGAGCATGAGCCACCTAGCTCGACCCTACCACCCCAGTCAAAGACTTTCGGGTTCACGCCCAAACACCTGTCGCTTTTCATGGGGTCAGCGGCGCTTTGGCGCGAAGACTCGTCCGGAGGATACGCTTTGGAGAGTCTGATGGCCAAGGCAGACTACGAGGGCGTCGTGCGCATCGACTACAAGGCCCCGGTTCCCCATGGCCTCAGCCACAGCTTGCCAGAGCTGCTCTATTTCCCAGAGCAAGAGGGCGAACGCATCTACTATCCATCGCGCTGCGCCGTGCACCTCCAGGACTTACCCCAGAAGCAACAGTACGCGGAGCCTTACTACGCGCCCCACATGCTCCGAGCCAAATAATGGCGGTACGGTCTCGGGTTCGTCTTCCGTCAAGCCTAAGCAAGGCAACAATTAGTACGGCGAGCAGCAGGGCTGCTGCCACTCGCACTCAACCGGGTACATGCACCCCATGGCAGCGTAAGACGCCGCCAAATGCCACAACAAGATAGCGCCTTACACCAGAGACCAGCGCTGGACCTACAAGCGCTACGCCGCACATCCCCAGCAGTACTCGGTCCACATGATGAAGCAAACCGGCGGAAACGAGGCCTGTCGAGAAGCGGGAGGAACCGTGGTCGTCAAGTCATCAGAAGACTCCGGCGGCGAAGTCTCCGCCATGGCTCAGAATCAGGCACCCGAAGACGTCAGCGCGATGTCCGTCATCGTTCGCGACGCCCAGACGGACACCAACACTCCGCTGTCGATAACAGTGCACGTGAACGAATCTCCGCTGCCTTTGAAAGCGGTGGAGATGCGTGTCTTTGGCGAGGTCGTTGCACGAGGCAACCAGGATGCTTCGCCATCGTCATCGTCCTCGTCGAGTGAGGAGGAAGAAGAATCGTCGTCGACCTCGGAGTCTTCATCCAGCTCGGATGCACCTTCGAACCAAGCACACGCCAAGGACTACCTGACACCCGAAGCGGTCAAGCAGCAAATGATCGCGCAGTACGTACAGAAGCCTCAGATGCAACGCCAGCAGCTGCTGATGAACATGACTCCCAAGGAGTAAGCGAATTGTCAGGAAACCATGCGAATCTACGAAAACTACTACCAGCAAGTTCAGCACCAGCAACATCAACAGCAACTGAGGATGCAGCGTCGCCAGCAATTTCAGCAGCAGCAGCATCAGACACAAGAGCAAAGCCTGATCAAGCAACAGTCTCCCCCCCTCCCCCCGCACTGACTTCCTTCAATGTCTAGGTTGCTTCTAGGTTGCTGCTAGGTTTTAGCTAGGTGATGCTAGGTTGTTTCTACGTTGATTCTCAGTGCAGAGAGGTTTGGCTTAAACCACAGACATTCACAAACACGACATGGTTGTCGAAACTGGAGAGCCAGAAACTCGCGCTGAAACCAAGCGTTCGCACCTCTAGTTGACCTACGGGCACGTCGTCGCTGGCGTAGGCCTTCCATCGCTTCTTGGTCTTCTCGCAGCCGCCGTTGCCTTTCCCTTTCCCTAGTACTCTCTCGTTGTACGTACTCGGGGTCTTCGGCTCATCGCCGTCGCTTCGCAGCCATATGTTGGGTTGTTGCCTTCTTCATTTTTTGTAGACCAGTGATGAGTAATGGGATTTACCCAATTTCTGTAGCACACACCCGTTTATGATGATGATAGTTTTCTGGATCGACTCACAAGAAACGATTTGCTAAACAGCTTCGCTCTTAAAAAAAGGAAAGAAAAGGAGAAAAGAAAGAGAAACCGAAGAGAAATAAAGAAGGCTGCCAGCTCCGCACTTCATTCAGTTTTGGCACCCCTAGTGCGAAGCGAAGCTGCCTTAATGTATTTGTATCAAGGTTCGCACTTCCTGCTCGAAAGGCGTAGCCCCCTTCCCCGCCGGCACCGCTTCATGCTTCTTCGCTCGACGGAGCCGGCCGGCGCGTTTTCAGCTCTGCTTGAGGCGCGCGCCCGTCACCAGCATTCGCACACTTTCACTCGTCCATTAAACACACCACACGATGCGCAGGGTCGTATTATCAATTTTAACTTTATACGGAACATAACGGAGACGGCAAAAATGCGTCTCGAGCGTCTATATAATCGTCATTGCAGTAAAAATAAAGAAGAGGCACAAGGCCCTGAACAGAGCCAGCCGTGTTTTCGAAAATGACTCGTTCGAAGATTTATGACCATTCATTCGTGCTTCTTTCGCATTGTAATACCAAACGAATATACCAGTGAAAACGCGACGCTCAAAACCTAATCAGGCCCGAGGCATGATGGCAGTTTGGCGTCCGAGCCATGGGGCGTCGCTACCGTCGAAACGATCGCAGCGAACCTGGTACGGGCGGGGATTGAAGGCCTCAGTAAGCCTAATTAAAATAAAATAACGCGGCCACGGTAGTACACAGTAGTAAATAAAAACGTGCTTCTGCATTGAACTATAACCAGCCACGAGTATTACAAGGCAAAGTTTTAAAGAAGTTTTGTAAACATGACTGTGCGTGGCTCCGCTAGGTACCGCCGCCATCACGCCTGCGCAGCGCACAAGCAGACGACGCGCAAGCACGAGAGCGCATAGAAACGCAAACTTTACCACCGCAGCGAGGAGCAGCGATGTCGCACCTTTATTGCGGGCGTGAAGTGGTGCGATTCCTCGGGGAATGAAGGCGAACACTTCTTCAGAATCCCTGCTGACCACAGGTATTTATACTTTCACTATTATATATTCCCAAGATGTTCGCAAAGTTTTGATTTGACTGTCGTTGACCGTTATGATTTGAAACTGCTGAATGAACAGCGAATTTTCTTGCTGCCATTCGTTGCTGCAGCTATCTGTTTGAGAAATGGTTACGATAATAAGTTAAAATTAGTGGGCGGGCTGCAGTTTGTGGCTCGACGCGCGTCACCTCTCAAAAGCGAAGCTGTTCGCTAGTTATGGTTGCTCACGTTAGTATATATGTGCGTGCCTCACTGCCTGACGTTACCTCTACTATCTCATGAAATCTAACCAATTCGGATTACCGTGTCATGCAACCGTGTCTTCAGGGTGTTTTGTTACGTGTTACTTTAACTTATGCGTGCTAGTAACATTAACGGAGTGGGATAGTTGTTGTGCTCGCTGCAGCTGTTTTTTTAAGCGCTTTAATGCGTGCGTATACATCATGTCCGTGTAGTTTATGGGTGGTGCTCGCAGCCGACGAAAGTATCGCTCGCAAAGTTATTGCGGAGGCCGCAGTAGCGAACTCGGGACACTGCCCTCAGATTCGAATGTGTGCTGCGGTGTTGCACAAGTGAAAACCACCGCGTTCCTCATCTGTGTGTCTGTTTACACACCGACCGCCTGCTCGGATTTTTGTCGCCGTAAATTCTCCTCATACCTTCCCTTCGGCGTACCTCGCCGCGCTGCTCGACGGGGGACCTTGAACCGTGCCTTGAACCAAGCGTGATACCCACCTGCCCCTTTTCGCTCTCGGGAAGCTACCGGAAACAGTTTCGCTTATCTCTTCATTACTCCCTCGTGATGCTTCCAACGGGCGAAGGCATGGCCAAGCTCGGTTTTGGATGTTCATGAAACAGGCCGCGCTTATCGCGCGGGGCCACTTTTTTTTTCCCTCTCTAATCTGGACCCATCCCCACCGCCACCCTTTCACTTTTCTGTATTTTTTTTTCAATGCGCTGTTTGCGCTAGGCGTTTACACACCATAATTCCTTATAAGCTTTCAATATCGTTTTCGACTCGCAAAAGCAGTGGAAAAACAAGAACTCGATCGAGTTGTGTTTCATATATCAAGTTTTAATTCAGAGAATATTGTCGGGATATATGTATTATCTGTAATTATAATTTAGTGGAGATTAAAAGCAAGCACATTTATTAAGCTTAGTGCCATGCCTTTAAAAGCTTGCAAGTGTATTTACTCTACCAGCTGTTTTTCACCGTAGGGTGACTAAGTTCGAGTACTTTAATTGCAGACAACCAGTTTACTGCAAGCGAGTTGCCGTCCCTGCTGCTGAGACTGCCCCCTAGTGTGGAAGGTAGGTGTACCGAACAAGGATCTGTTTCACCTTTCTGCTTGGAATTAAAGGGTACAGAATATTTGGTTGGTAGTGCCACTGTAATACTGCACGAATAGCTTGCAAAAAATAAAAACAAAGAGCGGTACTATTTTGTGTTCTACACCTGCACACTCGAGCAGATTGTTCTCTGAAATTAGAACAGTAGGTAGAAATGCCACAGCTGTTTTTCAATTACCAGTGCTATGAGAACAATTGCTGTACGTAAACCTTAAAGGGCCCCTCACCAGGCCACATAACAAAATTTAGTTAGACGCTGGAAGTTGTTGTGTGCCGAATGAAGAGCAGTATGCCGCAAGAATTTTTCAAATCGGTTCATTACGAGCTGAGAAAAACAATAATTTGTAGCGGCGCGAAACCATGATGCGAGGAGGGCGTGTTTCAAACCCTTGCCACTCGCCCCGTGTAGCCTTCGCAAGCCAAACTCCTTCCCTGCCCTCTTCACTTGACACATACGCATGAACACGTCATGCGCATGCATGCTCACGTGCACATGACGTGCCCGAGCCAGCCCGAGCACGCGAGCGGCGTTGCACGGCCGCTACCTTTTTTTTTATGTAACGGCCGTGGGCGTTTTGTCGGCGTTCTCTGTGGTGTACTGCCTGTTTCTGCGGGACGGGCATGAAAGTTGAGACATTTGTACGGGCACGAGATTGGCAGTAACATGAGCCAGTGCTGCATTAACGTTTACTTGGACGCGGTAGAATAAATGAGCATAATGAGAGCTCGAACGCGCCAGAACATTACTTTCGTTTCCAGGGCTGGCGTCTGCTCGATGCGCTAACCGCGGGGACACGAACGCATGGGAAAGGGAGGTACATTAGCCCCGCATCTCGCTGCAATTCACGAAAAAAAATGAAAAAGACGCACACATTCCCTTTTTGTGTGTCATTATTTCTCTCAAGTTTTATTAATCTATTCAAGGAACAAATTACACAAACTACACATGTCGTGTCAAATAATTATCGCAGTGTCACGTGCTACTGTTGGCGACGTCAGAGCACAGTCGTCTACGTAGAGGAGCGACGTCACGGCACTACCATCTACGTAGGGCCATTTTATCATGTACGTCATCCCCTCACTCTCTAAAGCGCGCGCCCGCGAGAGGAAGGGCAAGCAGCGTTCGCCTTGAAATTTGACCGATTTCCGCGGCGCGTAGCGTTGCAAATTTTGGCAGACGTGATCGTGAACGGCCAGTGTATGCATTGCGCTCGTTAACTCAAAATTGTCAAACCTGGTGAGGGGCCCTTTAAATGCAGGAAATGTACTCTAGGGGAAAAAAATGTTGTTTGCTTGCACTCATAGAGAAGCATTTTGCATGCTTTCCAGTAAAAATGTCTGAGTGCACTGTTTACATGGTATGGATGAACTGATAGCATGCTGCACAAACGCAAAATGAAGAAACAGGGAGATAGAGCAGCGAAAATGGCTTTTGGCATCTCACAGTATAAATAGTTTGTACTCTGTCCTGTTTCCGTCCTTGCTCCTCTAGTGTTTGTGGAGCTCGGTATGAGTTCACAACAAACCAACCTCCCTGCAAGAAAACTTTGTTTGCGTGGTATAGATATCTTTTCTTTTTCTACATCAATGCATAGACTCAGTGCTTTCTTTGTTGAGCTCATTCCATAGAGATGAAAACACTAAGTAGTTTTCCTCAGGCACATGTGAAAATTGCTCCATAAGTCTGTTGCTCAGTATTCACACGTGCAATGCAAAGTGAGGGTATTAAAATACCTGCTTGCCAGCCTTTTATAGCATATTTATTTCTTTTTCAACAGCCGCTTCGCCAAGCACAACCACAAGAAGGCCCACACCACCGTCACAGGTTTCACCAAGTGATGGTAAGTGCAAAAGTGAGAGAGAGAATTATTGCAAAGTACACATCCTGCATCTGCATAAGGAAGTATGGACCAGTAGTCTTGATGTTTTCCTAGTAGATATGGACACCTAAGCCTGTGTAATATTGTCACAACCTATAATGTTGACAAAACCATACATATAGTTCAGGGCCTGCAACCCATGATTTAGTTCACGCAATTATTTATATTTCAAATATAAGGTGGGTGCAGTTGGACCTACATGGTTCACACTGAAAATTGTGCTGTCCGATTTGTTGTGATGAGAGTAGCTCTGCGAGATAGGCCAGCGAAATATGATGCACAATCAAGGTGTGCATTCATGTAAATGTGGCTTATGCAGCCCAGATAGCTATTTATGAGATGAATAATTCAAAATCCTCCACTTTGTAAATGTCATTGCCTCTGTTCAGCATTTCATGAAATGTTCATTTTTGCAATGCTTTGTGATATTTCCTTAATCATGGATGATTCTTTGAAGATAAAATGCTTGGAATGTATAAATCAATTATGATTCCTGTTTCAGTCGCAGAATACACATTGCTTCCAATGAAAAATGGCATGGCAGCACATAGTGGTCCGTATATTAGTAGCCCTGTGATTGCGCCCTGATAGCTTAATCGTGATTTTTTTTTCTCTACAAGACTGATGAAAGCCTATACCTTCGCATTCTTCCATGTCTTTTTTTCAGCTGAGCCTAGTCCGAGCGGCCTCCAATTTTCCAAGGAGGGCAGCAGCGCGGAGCAGATGCAAGAAACGCCAAGAAAGTGGGCGAAGAAAACGCAGCTCTGTGCACACCCTTCGCACCAAAAGAAGCTGCTAAACACTCACTCACGAAGTGAAAGGTACCGCAAGGCAGTCGGTCAGATGAAAAAAAGGGACGAGGCGAGGCGAGTAACGCAGCAGGAGGTTTTAAACAAGTTTGAACCGGATTTGTCAAAGGACCTTTTTTGAACTGCTTAAAGCACGAATCAGGCTTGGTACATTCCCCCCCCAAAAAAACATTGGTCCAAATGGATGAAACAATTCACTCTCAATTCACGCTTCCTCAGAGAAATGCTTCACTTGCCACATGTGCGGACACTCAGGTGCTGGCTGGCAGACATCCCAATGACACCTGGTATCATTCCAGGTGCCATGGATGCAATAGAATCAATCATTAAAGCTTGGCCTCTGCTAGACAAAGCATGCTGTCTTTTATTCGATTAAATAGCCTTGAAAAGACATTTGATGTACGATCAATCAAAAGATATAGTGATTGGCTACACATATGATGGAAACACAAGGACTTCTCGTGTGGCAAATGCAGCCATTCTAATGGCTGTGTCTGGCATATTGAGAATTTGGATGCAGCCAGTAGCCTTTGCAGTGTCCCGCAATGCAACGTCAGCTCTTGCAATGTACAAGCTGCTATTAGATGTAATTATGCAGCTTGAAAAAAAAAGGTCTTTTGGTAAAAGTGGTCATCTATGATCAAGGGTCACACAATGTCAGCCTGTCAAGAATGCTGATCCATTCTCTTCATGAACCATGTTTTACTGTCAACAACTGCAAACTATACTTCATGTTTGACATCCCACACCTGATAAAATGCAAGCGGAATAATTTGAGAAAACACAAGCTCACGATTGGCTCCGAGGTTGTTGACTGGGCGTACATTGAAACCTTTTACAAAAATACTCGCAAATCACGCCTCTAACACACCAACTGAACATCTAAAAAAGAAAGATTGCTAAGGAAGCTCAAAGAGCAACATATCTACAAGATGCCCTTTGCTGACACACGGCCGCTGGATAAAAAGTGCGCTTTTCATCCAGCGGCCGTGGCTGACATAAGAGTGAAGTATGCCACACAAGTATTCAGTGAATCTGTCTCTGTGGCACTCCCCACTCTCATTGCCATTCAAGAGCTTCCTCTTGATGCTAAATTTACAGCTCTGTTCACAGAAAGAATGGATAAAATTTTTGACAGCCAGAACAGTTCGACCCCAAAAAATCAGGATGATAAGTTGCGGTATGCAATGATTGATGGGTCGGAACACCGTGCTTCCCTTGAGTCATGCATCAGTTGGATTGCCCAATGGCACTTTGGTAGTCCTCGGGACAAGCAGCCGCGCACTGTTAAAGGTTGGCAGATTAGAATCGAAGCCTTGTTGTTGCTGTGGACTGGTTTAAAAGAGGACTTTGATTTCACTCATCTTTTCACACGTTGATTGCAGCAAGATCCCCTAGAAAACTTTTTTGGAATCATTTGTCAAAAACATGGCTGCAATGAGACGCCAAATGTGTACCAATTCGTGGCAGCTCTAAAACATATTTGGATTGGCAAGCTCTTCAAGCTTTCTCAAGGAAACTGTGAGGTGACAACAATTGCTTTCCTCAACAACTTGGAGAGTGCATCTGCATTGTTGTCAACTATAGCAGCACACCAACCACAGGCCACAGCACGCAGCAGGCCTCTGATTCATCTGATGTGCAGGCATCTTCACAAGATGCGACCGACATGGTGTATGAAAATGTTGTGTACCATGTCGCTGGTACTCTTGTGAACAGCTTTCTTGAACTGAGGACTAGTGAGTGCATATGTGAGAGAACACTCCTTGAAGTGGATGGAGGCTCTCTCCATGGACGACACCAATTCTTTGCACTACTCAAGGAAAGTGGTGTACCCGAGAAACTCCTCGGTTCCATTGCAGTAACCTCTGAATCATGTCTGAATTACATAAAGGAATTAGATTCAGCCTCCAGACATGAATCAACTATTGTGCACATTTTTCCAATGTGTGCAAAAATTTGGTGGAAAGGATGCCAATCCGGCAAGCTATTTTCTGTTCAGTTGGCTGCACTGAGAAATTTCTTACTATTCTGCCGCACAAGGCTACATTGGCACATTACATTTGTAAACAAAAACACACGAGAAACAAAGTCAAGGCACAGTGCTTCTGCCAGCAATAACGTAAAGTAGCAGGCTAACTTTATCCTGTGCCTTTCTAGAACATGATTATGTAAATTGGATTTCTAGTGCAGCCTTCTGCACCCATTTCCTATCCATTTTTTAGATGTGTTGCACTATTTCTTTTTTTATGTGTATATGTACGTATTTTTATGTATATGTATATTTTATGTAGGTATATATTTATATATGTGTATTTATAATTCTGCTGTGGTTGTATGTAATGCATTGACTACTTTTGCTCCTGCTGCGTTACTTTTGTATTATACAAGTTTAACCGACTAACTTTTTTTTTTGAAGCCCTTGTGTGCCCCTATCAGCATGAGTATTACAACCAGAGGTTCTGGATTGCTTTAGTATTGGGAAATGCCAACACTTCCCAAAATGCACTGGAAAACCCTGCTCGTTCTGCTTTCTTTCTGTTTGCTTGACATGGTTTGGAAGGCAATCAAACATCCAGCCTCCCAAAAAATGCCGAAATTTATATAATACTGACGACTCGTTTTACACTGAAGCAGTCTTTACAAACAGTAACAGTGTGATTAATTCACAATGAACGTTGCAAAAACAGGTTGATTAATAAAAAATGTGGAGGTTTTATGTCCAAAAACCATGATACGAATATGAGGCATGCAGTAGTGGAGCACTTCAGATATTTTGAGCACCTGGCATTTTTTTAACGTGCACCTAAATCTAGGCAGATGGGCCTCAAGCATATTGCATCCATTGATATGCAGCCGGGATTCAATCCCACTACGTTCGGGCCAGCAGTTGAGCACCGTAACCACTAGACCACTGCGACGGGCCACGAAGGTTGAAGCATGCATGAATTCAGGTGCTCACCAAGTCCAAAAGATGTTCAGCACCCAGGGGCTCTGTCACTTTTCAATTACAAACCTCTGGTCATGACTGTTGTGCCACTGCAAAGAACTGATGGTGTCAGCTATTCACAGGCATAAAGATACATTGATGAAGTGCTCAGCTCTGTGAGGATTCCAGAGGGGTTTGTGCAGAAGCTGCGACTCGGTTGACATGCATGTTAGTTTGAAATAGAAGCATGCATCCATACTCACTGAAACTATTCACAACGTACTGTTTGTGTAGAGCAACTGTGTTTCTTGTTTAACTAAACTCTGCAAACTCCGACATTCCACTTCCTGAACCAACGAATGACAAGCGATGCAGTTCTAGTTAGTGACACATTATGATGAAACTGTGCAGCGTTCCCCATCTGCAATTTAAGTACTGCTCAGAAATCTTCTGACATTGTGATGGATCCAACATGATACCTGGTAGAAAAATAATAGGGAAGCTGCGTTCAACTTTGCACTTTACTCTACTTATTTCTTTGATAAGATGCTTATCTTCGTGTATATTTCATGTTACCTTGAGTATTTCGCACAACTTCGAACTTGACTAATGACCTGTGATCATTCCTGTTATGCACCAGTCACAACCACAATGTTTCCACAAATTTCAAAGGTCACCTCTGCAACTGAGTCTAGACCACTCTTTGTTGCGTTCTTCTCCCTTTATTACTTGAAAATTAAAGCATGCTGTGTCCTGTTCACATCACGTGAGCTTGCCTACAACACATTTACCTGGAGGAAAACATGATCAGGGATAGCTGAGCCAAATGGTAGATTTGTCTCACTGCTTTTACAAAATAATATGCTGTAGCACTGCAGCATCAGTCACAACATATTATGACATTGATCTACTTATGCTCCATGGGTTCGTCTACATGAGCCAAAGGCTATGACTGTTAGGTGCACTTTCTGTGTACATATATGCAAAAGTATGTGTGTGTGTGTGTATGTGCAAAAGGGAGTGACACAACGCAGGGCAATAAAAAAAAAGTACAGGAAAGGGTGTTTTTCCTATACCCCTTGTTTTCTTCGGCTTGCGTTGCGTCATTATCTTTTGCACAGTATGCACCAACCATTCGAACAACTTGTTTTGTTATGATATATTTCAATGCGCGGGATTGTTTCGCTTCATGCTGCTAGTCATAATCTGTACAACTCGTATGTGTACACTTATTTACGCTGATGTAGCACTTTATATGCTTACCCTGCTTATGTGATTGTATTATGCTGTATTATGCGTTTTCGTATCCTATTTATATTGTACGCGTGCTCGATGTACGCATTCCTGTATTCAGGTTTTACCACAGCAGTATTTCGAATCTTTTTCGTTTCCTTTTGTTATTGTTACCGATATTATAGCCCAAATATTGCCTAAACGTGCAGCAATTTACGTTTCCTTCAATAAAATGTCATGTGAAGAAAGTTATATGCGCTTTTTGCTTCTCGAGCGAGCGCCGAAAGCGGCTGCTATGCAGCTGCGACGGCGCCGCTCGCCACCATTCGCCATGCTACCACAGAGGCTACAACGAAGCAGAAAAACAACTACACACATTACGTACGTACATCGGCAATAAAGAGAGAAGACAGTGCAGAAGCAATTAGTGCGCAAACGCTCGAACCGACGTCGCGGCCGCGGGGCCGGCGGCACCACGAGCGAGGAAGCGACCGCAAACGGACGCGGCCATATTGGATTTTTTCCTTTCGGATTGGCTCGCCTCCAGCAGAAATCCAAAATCCAGTCAACTACCGCCCAGCCCAGGAACCGCCACCGTCGCCGGAAGCGGAAAACGTCCCCATTGGCCCTATGGGTATGTCACTCCACTGACCTAATATCTAAAGAGCGCGCAATAACCACTTCTTACGCTCGCCGCTTCCTACAGCCCGACGCTTCGGGGTCACTGTTCCATTGAGGGGCGCCACTTCTGTACTCTCGACAAAGTTAGCAGTCCTACTGTGCATCGAGTGTCTCAAACAAGACACCAAGCGAAGAAGAAAGCATTGACGATTCGCAAGATGGCCAGAGGGAACTCGGGAGATGCGGCTTGGAGTGCCTTCTGCCTACTCGCACGCTGCAAGTCTGCCCGTTCCGAACGGCCGTCCTACTTCCGTTCTGCTTCGTCGCCCGTCTGTTGAAGACTCTGCTCCTTCGGCGTTAGGTGCATCCTCCCGGGGGGGTGCGGCCATAACGGGCGGTGCTGATTCAGGCAGACAGACTGATGTCTGTCTCGTCTCCCGGCCAGGCAAATGCTGCCTGGTCGGCCTCTCTTGCTCCTAATGATTTACCGATTGATGTTTTCTTGCGCAGCGGTCTGAGCAACGTTCCAGTGGCACTGGTTCCAACAAATGGGGAGTCCATTCGAATGAAGAATCCGAAAAGCATTCAGGAAGAGCTCCGGAAGGTGACTGAGCATTTCCAATTGATCACTGAGGTGCGTCAGTTTGGTCGTGGAGGTATTTTGTGCTGTTCACCGGACCAGGCCTGCGTTTCAGATCTTCTAAAGTGCACTACATTTGCCTCCCTCCCGGTGAGCTGTTTTATACCTTCTCACTTGGCCTGTGTTAAAGGTTTAGTTCGTGGGGTGGACTCGAGCCTTTCCCCGTCTGAAATTCTAGAGATGTTTTCTGTAGCAGGAGCAGTCTCAGTGTTCCGTTGCACGCGCAGCGTTGACAGCAGAAAGATCCGACCGAGTCGGTGATAGTTACCTTTGCTGGTACAACTAGACCGACAGAAATCAAGGCGTGGCCACTGATATATCGAGTTGAAGCGCTATCTCCTCGCCCACTGCAGTGCTATAAATGCTGGCGTTATGGTCATAGTGTAAAGGGATGCAGGTCAGTAGCCCGGTGTAAACTGTGTGCAGGACAACACAACGCTGACGAATGTGCATCACAGGAAAGGTCATGTTGTCTCTGCGGTGGTTCGCACTCAGCTGATGATGGTAACTGTCCCGCGAGGGCTCAGGAAATTCAAATAATGGAGACCATTGAACAAAAACGATGTTCTAGACGTGAAGCTCGAGCTGCCATCGCAGAGCGGTCTCGTGGGTACGCTAATGCTACGAACCGTAGTAATAATGTCACAGATTCCTCAATCTCAGAGGTAATAGCTTCTACTGTTGAAAAAACAATGACAAGGATAATGGAGAATCTTTTTGTAACGCTGACGGAATCGTTGGCTCAAATAGTGAACGCACAGATGACTCAAATCCTGATGAGTGTAAACCAACCGGAAGGAACCCTGTTACTTTCTTCAACAAAGGAGGTAAACACAGGATCGCAAGAACCAGTTTCCTTGAAAACCAGCCGCACGAAAATAGCACCTGATGGAGAGCAGTTATATTCACCAAAACCTGGGCCATCAAACACTAGCCGTAAGATAATTCCCGTTGAACAAGAATTGGAATGGAGCTCAGATTCAAGTTCTCTTGATTCACAAATGGAGACAGAATCTAGAAATATGAAACGGCGGGCATCGCCTAGAAAGCAAGGTTCTCCAGTGAGTCCAAAAGGGAAGAGCAAAAATATAAGGAAATCGCATCAAAAAACGACTTTTTGAAAGATAGCATATTGGATAAGGCAGTGAATGCTGCCGGTATCTCGTCAAAATAGGTGGATTAAAAATTTTGCAGTGGAATTGCCGGTCAATTTTTTCTGCATCAACAGATTTATTTTACCTCTGCAATCAACATTCACCTGATGTTATTGTGTTACAAGAAACTTGGCTTTCGAAAGAAAAGAGCTTTCATCTAAAAAATTACCGCATATTTCGTTTAGACCGACCCTCTCGGGGTGGCGGTTTAGCAGTCTTTATTTCTCTGAAATTTGCTCATCGGGTAAGAATTACAGCTCAAGTAATGAACTTAGAAAGCGAAATTTTAGCATTAGATATTTCCCTTCCGGGATGTCTTCCCTTTTCATTAGTAAATGCATATTTTCCAGCAGGTGTTCAAAATTCTAATGTTTTAGATTCAGTAATTACATCTTGCAGGAAAGAAATTCTATTGGCAGGAGACTTTAATTCGCATCATATTTCATGGGGTTTCAGAACAGATACGTGTGGGAAACGTCTGTGGGATTTCGTTTCTAAGAATAATTTAACATGTATTAACCAGCGAACACCAACTTTCGCTTGTAATCGGTCTATTTCTGCGATTGATCTTACTTTCTGTAGTCCCAGACTCTCTATTTCTACATGGTCTACTTTGAACTCGGGTACAAATAGTGACCATTTTCCTATATTCTTTGAGCTTGTGTTTCCCGTCACTTCACTAAACAGCAAGTCGATTACTCACATCAATTTTAATACATTTGAAAAGGTGCTACGAGTAGTTTTGTCAAAACGAACAGATGAAAATGAAGAGCAAAATGCTATGAACTTCAGCGATCTGATAAAGAAATCTCTAAATAAAGCTAAATTTACAGTAA